>NC_136810.1:28123715-28276215 GCF_951216825.1 Electrona antarctica
ATGGTCATTGGGTCATTTGGATTGCGTCATGTGCATGGTCATTGGGTCATGATCATACTACAAAAAAACGTAGCCTACGTTAATTCAGCAATCCAAGCAAGCCCTATAGTAAAACACACAGACTTCATTATTTTTCTGGCCATTGAGTGCACATTTCAAAATTGTGCTACTATTATGTACTACAAATACTATTAAAGGTATATTCAGTGATTTCACTTAATTCAAATATCATTTATTTTTTCTTTTTGTTGTGATAATCCTCCCTACTGTAGAGTGTGCTGACCAATGAGTTCCTCCCTGTCCCCAGTACCCCTGGGGTAAAAAAAACGTAGGTTTCGTTTTTGGCTAGGTGGCCCAGCCTTCATCCAATCAGGATAGAGAGGGGCCTTCCGCCAATCATGATCGAGCGGGGGTGGGCCTTGGTGTGCGTGCTGTTGGCCTGTCGTGTGTCGTCGTCCCCCCCCCCCACACTGTAGTGCGTGCATGTGCACATCTTGTTAACGGGGTGGACCGGGGGGTTTTCCAAATCACCCAAATCACTGAATGCTCCTTTAACATTGAGTGACTGGAGTTTCTTCCAGCGGTGAAATGTCCCTTTACAGTACTGGAGTAGATGTATATAGTTTACTGTCAACCACTGGGATTTGCACAAGGACAGTGTGAGGCTCACCATTGTCTTGTCCAACACAGCTTGCAGATCAGCAGCTCACACTTCTAGAGACACACAGTGAAGGGTGTGAGCGTTTACAGGCTGACTGTGGTATTACCTACCGGCTACCGGGGGACAGAGATTTACTGGGTCACTCACGCATAAGCTGTGGGCAGATTCTATGGTTGAGCCTTCTGTCTCGCTCCCCCCAGCACCCTTGACCCCCCCCCCCCACACACACACACACACACACACACATTTTTGTTCTTTATTTGAATCCACAAATTGCAATTAATTTGACATGGAAACAAATATAACGGGGTTGACAGTTCATGTTCACTTAAGGATACACAATATGGCACCTCCTCCTCCACACAGACAAACTGCCTATAACAGCCGAAACAGAACAGTATTTGGCAAGCTGTTCGGCTTTGCACTTTGACGCACACGCACACACACACACACACACACACACACACACACACACACACACACACACACACACACACACACACACACTGACACACACACACACACACATAAATGTAACATTTGTACCGGTATACTCTCTGAGTTAAATGGATTTTAGCACACACACACACACACACACACACACACACACACACACACACACACACACACACACACACACACACCGATATGACATGGCTGGCTCTCCTGTGAAATCACGTGTCGGGGAGCGGTGTGTCATCGATCGGGCACAGCGTGGGCTTTCTGAGGCGTGGCGGCAGAAAACATGCGTGCGGATTACAAAGTGACATAGATAGGTTTTTAGGATGGCCGCACGGCAAGCAGAGTAGGAGAACATCCGTTTGCCCGCAGCAACATCAATGTGGAAGCAGTGATATGCTGCAGTACCAGTCAGAACCCAGTCACACCGGCTTTACTGTAACACGCTGAACAATGGAAAGCCACAGAAGTCTGAGCAAGGAGAGACGCTTTAATTATTCACCCGTTTCAGCGCTTTCTCTTGTGAAGAAAACCCCTTTCTTTCTTCCCACCATTGTCAACCGGTTCACAAAGCTCTCTTATGCTGCCGGGCGGAAACCTCTTATCTCCATATTTTAACTTTTTGTGTTTTATTTCCCGTAAATCAACTCCCTGCTTTATCATATTACAGCGACAAGCATCAAAAGTAGCAGATCCACAAGTCAAAAGTTGCAAAAATCATTGCTGTGGAAACCTGTTCTTTCCAGCTCGGCGCACCTCTGCGCTTGCTTGTGATATGCCCAGTTAAAGCACCATTCTGTCGCACGTAGTTGCAAGTAGTTGCATGTTGCAAGGAGTTGCATCGCGCATCATTGGTGGTTTGCGCTTTAATGGGGTTAAAATCTGCACAGCACCAGCGGCCAGCAGTCGTTGACTGGTGGTGTGTCTGCTTTTAACACATCCCAACCACTTTAGGCCCAGCGCACGCACACTGTGACCTCACTGGTCCTTCATGGGGCTCCACTTAAAAGCTCCTACAGAGAATTAAACTCTGTCTGCAATGTACACACAACACAACATCGAGCACTTGATAGGCCTGTCAGGCACAGCGTTATCCTGGTTCTCCTCCTATACCTATCAGAAAGAAGCTACTTTGTCAGTCTAGCCGACCTTGTCTCGGACACACACAACATAAATTCCGGCATATCACAGGGCTCAATCCTTGGTCCCCTATTGTTCTCTCTTTACATACTGCCGCTTGGAGAACTCATTGGTGCCCATGGAGTGAATTTTCACTTCTATGCGGACGATACTCAGCTATATATTTCTGTAGCTCCTGATGACCCTTCTGCCCTTGACCCACTGTTATCCTGCCTGTCCAACATTAAATGCTGGATGAGTGAGAACTTTCTCCAACTAAATGAGGATAAGACAGAAGTTCTTATAATTGGTTCTAATGAGCAAAAATAATCAATAATAAACAAACTCGGCAACCTGACTGTAGGAAGTAAGTCTGTTGTAAAGAACCTGGGGGTTATTATTGACTCAGAATTAAATTTCAATGCTCACATTAATCAAGCAACCAAGACTGCCTTCTTTCATCTAAGAAACATGCACGCGCATTAGAGCCTATCTGTCCCTAGATGATGCAAAAACATTTTTTCGCGTCTCGATTGTAATGCCCTCCTCTCGGGCCTGCCAAAGAAGTCAACGGACAGACTTCAACTTGTTCAAAATGCGGCTGCTAGGGTTTTAACTAAAACTAAGATGAGAGATCATATTACTCCAGTTTTACATTAACTACATTGGCTCCCGGTGGTTTTTAGGATTTATTTTAAAATTATTTTACTTGTTTATAAATCCCTAAACGGTCTTGCACCCTCTTACCTCCGCGAATGCCTACCCAGATACATTCCTAACCGCCCCCTCAGGTCCTCCACTGCTGGCCTGCTTGAAGTGCCTAAAAAAATGTCTACAAAAAAATATGGTGAGGCAGCCTTCTGCTTCTATGGGCCTACAGCCTGGAATAGACTTCCATTTCAACTTAGACACGCACCCAGCTCTGTAGACATTTTTAAAGCTCAACTTAAGACTCACCTTTTTACTCTTGCTTTTAGTTGAGTTTATTTTAGTTTTAGTTTTAGTTTTAGTTTTAGTTTTAGTTTTAGTTTTAGTTTTAGTTGAGTTCTCTATTCTGACTGATTTGCTGTGTGCTTTGTTTTTCGTCCATCTATGTTTTTATGCTTTTATTTTGTATGCTCTTTACCCTTGTTTTATCTTTCTAACTGCTTGCCTGTGTTTTATTGCTATTTTTATGTTCTGCCCTATGAAGCACTTTGAGTTGCATTTATGTATGAAAGGTGCTATACAAATAAAGTTTATTATTATAATAATCCAGCTTCTTTGCCTTTGAAGAGGATAGAGCTTTTGATGTACCAGTCTACATAGGGGCGTTTGGGGCAATTGTTTTAACACGGATGCCAGAAAGGAGGTTGAAGGTGAATTATTCTGAAAATCTGAAAAAGGCAATTGAATGAAGACATGACGTGTGCGACTGCGTGCGTGCGTGCGTGTCGTGCGTGTCGTGCGTGCGTGCGTGTCGTGCGTGCGTGTGAACACCATAGTTTAGACTCTAGAGATTCTCCATCTACTGATTTGTCTGGGGAGATCTACATTCAATATATATCGGTTGTATATTCATTGGATTGGAGAGCCCCAGCTGTACTCTTGCAATTTGCCTTCTGATGTGCCCATGTGTGTTGTGTGTGTGTATGTGTATATGTGTATACACACATGGGCACATCAGAAGGCAAATTGCAAGAGTATCTCATATATATATATATATATATATATATATATATATAGTTTTTCCCCTAATGAATAACTGACTGTATTGTGTATGTGTTGCTTTTTTTGTTTTTTATTTTTCTTATCTGTTTTATATTGTATTGTGCTTATAATTTATACCTTTCTAGTTTGTCTTACTTTATCTGTATACATTTACGATTCATCTTTATGAACAAGCCTACAGCTCACTGCCTGGACAACCAATCATTCACAATTTGAAAGATTTGGAAAGTTACAAAAGCCTTTGCATTTGTTCTGTGATGCTGTTTTTACTTCAGAATAGTTTCGGCCATTCATTGAATTTAAGATTCAAGATAGGGCGGCTGTGGCTCAGGAGGTAGAGCAGGTCGTCCAATGATCCATGGGTCGGCGGTTCGAATCCCGGCTCCTCCTGTCTACATGTCGAAGTGTCCTTGGGCAAGACACTGAACCCCAAATTGCTCCCGATGTGCTGGTTGGTACCTTGCATGGCTTCCGCTGCAATCGGTGTATGAATGTGTGTGTGAATGGGTGAATGTCTGTTACAATGTCTGTTACAATCTATGTAAAGCGCCTTGGATAAAGGCGCTATATAAATGCACCATTTACCATTTACCAAGATGTCACTGGAGTATGTGAGACTATAGGGAGGCCAGGTTCATAATTAACAGTTTGACTGCGGTAATAATTAATCGCAATGAAAATCCGCTTTAAAATGGTGTGATCCTTTGTCGTAGTGTTTAAAAAAATCCAAAGTGGCCATCAACAACACAGAGCGGAAGAGGAACGCGCCCGCACCGCACCACAGCCGCCATTGGAATGCATTGGGCCTCAATTTCCATGACAATGCCAGTGCGACAAAATGTTTTGCGGTGACATCATCAGAACGCATCACCTATCCCACTCTGTCCGATGGAAACCCTGTAAGTCTTAAAACGTATTAAAAACGCAAATTAAACAATGAAAACCTAACTTGTGTAACTCGTTATTTGGAGAGAAGCTGTTCTACTCGTGTCAGAGAGCAAAAAGTGAAGCTCACATAAACCTGCAGAGCTTATTTTCTGCATAGATCCCTGTGGGAGAAAAACATTGGAAATCCTTGTGAACTCGCCTCCAGATTCTAGGTCTACAAACTGTAGTACTCGATTGTGGCTAGTGGTGTTAGAAACATAGGCCTATGTTTTGTGCGTGCGTGCGTGCGTGCGTGTGTGCGTGCGTGTGTGTTTTACTCTACTTGTGAGGGCCAAATAACGCAACCCCCACACTTGTATAAAGCGTCTATTTTCGGCTTCAGGGTTATGCTTTAAAAAGGTTTAAAATGTCATCATTCATAAAATCACCTAATCATCCTAAAACGTGTATGTCCCCACAAGTGTGGTAATACAAGTGTGTGTGTGTGTGTGTGTGTGTGTGTGTGTGTGTGTGTGTGTGTGTGTGTGTGTGTGTGTGTGTGTGTGTGTGTGTGTGTGTGTGTGTGTGTGTGTGTGTGTGTGTGTGAGTGTACACTTCAATGCACACTCACTGGACTCCTCTCAGAGTGGAGTGTGCTTAGAATTGTAATTCTGCCTGTACTTCTGTTGAAGGGACTAGCTGGTTTTAGTATTCGCTGTGGCGTCTGTCTCTTTCCAGTTTAGCTGCTGCTTGTGAGATGCTGTCACTCTAACTTCTAGTCTCAAATTATTATATATTTTTGAGGGGCAAAAATCAGCATGACCCCCTGTGACGTCATGTGGCAGCCAAGTCTATGGACTTTTTATGTTTGCTTTAAGCATTCCCCCCGTGACTTACAAAAGCAAACAAAGGCTCCCCTCAATTCACACTTTGTGTTTTACTACAGTGTACAATACAATTGGATATATACATATACCATTGTTTTCTCAAAGTGAGCTATTCCAAAATAGCAGATCTACAAGCTTACAGTGCGTCACTTCATGCCATGTTGGAAGCTTGTGCTATGATTTTGAGGGGCGCTAACCCCTCCAGTACATGGCATTTGAAGATTAAATCATATATGGCAGCCGAGTCTATATCATTTTTAATGTTTGTTTAGGGCAGTAAATGACGATGTACTGTGTGACGGCCCTGCTCAGGGTGTAAGCACACTTAAGCCGCAAGAAACGCCTAGCCCAGGCTTCTCTGCCAGGTTTCTAAACAGCTGGTGGTTAAAACCAGGAAGAGACTATAGGCGTCTTCTTACCGCTTCTTGGCGCGTATATGTGCCCGTGCTCTCAGTGATGTTTCCCGAGCTGCGGTGGGATCCCAAATAACGCCTCAGTGATCAGGGCAGAGTGTACAGCTGAGTGGGGTGTGGGCTGGAGAGTATAGGATGGAGCTCTCCCTTCACAGGCTCACTCTCCAGTTCACACACCTTTAATACAACATGCACACGTCACACTCCATACATCCATACACTGCAGACTTCCTGATTACTGATTTGCTCACACCTCACACTACTTGCTTCATTATTGAAAATACTTTTATTTAATTTAGTATAATAAACATTATGTAAACGTTTGCCTTGTGAAGTGGAGTGTTTGAGCAGCGGCTGATCCTGGGGTCACAATAAGTGGCTGGAGGGGAGCAATCCTCATGCCCGGGTGTGATCTATTATAGGTGAGTTTAGGTTTCTCTGCACCTTGTAATTTCACAGGCCCAACACTTTTGTTTTGGTAATCTGCACCAGTTCATACCAATGTGGGGGTCCTTGACATGAAAAAGGTTTGAGAACCAGTGTTGTTTTTGGCAGCAAATGTCTATTTGAGTGGTGCAAACACTCCCTTACGGAGCTATGTGTGTGGGTGGGTGGCTGGCTGGCTGGCTGGGTGTGTGCCTGGCTGGGTATGAGCATGAAAACAGCATGGTTGTTTTTCACCACCTGTGCGCACCTAACACACACACAAACACACACGCACATATTAACTGTATATATGATGATTTTGGGTGTGCCAGTACAGTGACAGTACAGTACAGTACAGTAGAGGGTACAGTAGAGGGACCGGCACACGGACAGACAGTAGGCTGACAGGAAACGGGAGAGAGATGGGGGAAGGAAGACATGCAGTAAAGGCCGTGTCGGGCTCGGGAGTCGAACCCGCGGCACACTGCGACTGGATTACCAGTCGGGTGCCCAGACGGTTACGCCACCGCCTGGGCCCGTTTCCTAACATTTAAGTCTAGTTTTTATTTGTTGATGAAATTGTCAATATATTTAGTCTTAGTTTTAGTCATCATAGCTTAGTTTTCATTTAGTTTCCATTTAGTTTTCGTCAGTGGAAAAAATTTCGTCTTAGTTTTAGTCGACGAAATCAACACTGTTAAGAACCACTGGCTTCAGTGCAGTCCCAGCCTTGTGATGTTCTCTACCAAGAGGCTGTTAAGCATTAAGTGTCCAGGCCAACCGTATGTCTGATTATCTTCTCCCGACCTACGCTATTGCCGGCCAAATGATAATGTTGCTTTTGGGCCCTTTCCAATATTTCCATCACATTTCCATTCACTGTTCCACTTTACATCTTAAAATCCCATCGCTCAGCTACTATAGCCTTTAACCACTTATACCCATACAGTAATTTGTCAGTTTTCCCTCAGGGGTCTAATAGGCCCCCTCCTTTTTATCCCCTCTACACTTACATCGAATGTCTTCGCCGACAATGGCAGATCTGCAAGCTCACAACGTGATGAGCTGTGAACACGTTTGTGAGCTTGTAGCTTTTCTTGTGAGCTTGTGAGCTTGTGAGCTTTTCTATGAATGCTCTCCCCCCAGAATAGGGATGCTAGGGTTCATACTGAGCATACTGCTGGTCTGGAGACTTTCAGCTAATTGACTATGACTGACGTTACGTTACAGTGTACAGTACTTGACAGTATCATTTCCCAAATGCATGAAATGGGTGTGATTGATTTAGAGGAAGCCATTGGATTGCTTTTGCATTTCAATATGGTATGAAAATCAACTGGCAGAGACTTGAGATTGAGACTGAGATTGGCAAATCTAACACACTAGATTTATTTATTTATTTATTTATTCGCATAATTCTTTCATCAATTCAACCCATTCAAAATATTGCTTCCCATGTTGGCTGTGACTGAGAAAAACAGTTCTGGGTCATTTCTTCTGGCAAGCTCTTTTATGGCGGTTTTGAAGGAGGGTAGGGAGTGGCTGTCTGTGGCCAGAGCCTTTGAGAAAGAAAGGGTTGCGTCATCTCTGTCATCTCCATCAGACCAATTATTTTACATCAAACGGCGGATCATGTAAACATATAGATTAAGAATATTCACTTATCACTTATCCACAAAGCCTTAGGCTACAGTTGATCTGGAATTTGTTTCTGTCTTAAGAATGTGGAAGTAACGCTTCCCATCAGGTGCAACGACGGTAATAATAGTTACCACCACTATACTGTGCATACATTGAATGCTCATATAATGGATGTTGAAGAAGCAACGCGCCAGAGATAGAACCACGTGTGCTGTAGTGTTTCTGAGCCCTCAACTGACGCAATTCTATCTCAATGGCTCTGGCTGTGGTGGCTATGAGACTGGAGGGAGAAACAAAAGTTGATGCTGTCCTTATACTGTGAAATTCTGAATGTTAAGTTAACTCATTTGTGCACTTGTGCTGCTGAGGCAAACGGATAAATGAACACTTTCCCTTTTGTGTGGACCAACAGGCGATACAGAAAGGAGATCCAGTACAGACCGACGGCCTTGTGTGCTGTCAGCAGTGTTGCCATGTCTGCTTATTATAAGTGACTTTGGGCTTGTCCTTCTGTAAAGTCACTTGTGGTTTGCGGTTTTTCGGGCTTGTTTCTAAAGTGTAGCTTATTTTGAGCTTGTTTAAACTAGTGGGTTGGTTCTCAAACATATTCATGTCAAGGACCCCCCACCAAAATTAATATAAATGTGTCTGCGGCAGTATTAATTTTGTTGACTAAAGCTACCTCCACATTGCACCGACGGTCGGCTGTCGGACAGTTTGAAAGCGTTGCGAGCTTGTCGGCAGGAGACTCCCGACTAGAAGCTCCCGTCGCTTGCCGTCCATATCGTCTTATCGACGCATCATAACCCGTTGATGAAGAACCGAACATGTCTGGTCGGTTGCCGATGTCGGGAGCGACCCTATCCATGTTGTAGTGATGAGGGGGGGAAATTACTCCACTGCTCGTCATGTTTCAGGGCTGACTACTGGTGTAGTGTGAACTAGAAACCATATTATCAATATCAACTCTCAACTAATATATATGATATCAATCAACTCCAAATCAACTCCAAAGCAAGACTTGCGAAAATAATGTGATATCTTTGTTTGTTTTGGTGAGAAGGAAAACTAGCCCAAAGTCGCTTATAATAAGCAGACCTGGCAACACTGCAAACCAGCGCTGCTGGCTGCTTTCTGCAATTTGCATGGGGGAAAATAATGTTTCGTCGGGCAGACTGGTTTTGTGCCGATAAAATAATGCTAGTCTGTTGCAATCTGGCAGTTTTAAGTAGTCTTTGACTAGTCTGAACAAGTTTGTTTGGTCTGAAGTCACCTTAAGACAAGACTAAAAGACTAAGGTTTTTCAGAAAACTAGGACTAAGACTAAATGTGACCACACGCGATATAGAGCCTGCCATCGCGGGGGTGGCAATTGTTGAGGACAGCTGAAAGACTATTTTCTTTGTCCTTTTTTATTTTTCTGTCTAAAATAATCTGAAGCTATATTATTATTCATGTCATGTTAGAGCAGGTCTGTAATAAATGTCAGAGCTGATATCGACATATAAATATGAAATAAATGCTTAAACATGTCACTTTGTCTAATGTTATAACCATTGGGTTAACCAATGCTAACTAGACATACGGCTTCCCTGCTATAGTATGCAAATTCCGCTAAAATCCGCATTTTTGTACACAATCGTTTTGGAAGATAATACTAGTCTTTTACTAACTGGCTAACAGAAATAGCACAGAAATAAGTATTAACAACGATATTTTGTAAAAAGTGTGTTTATTTTGGTCCGCCTAAAGCTAATTCATGCTAATGTTCCAGCTGGGGGCACTGTTGACCACAACAATGGAAAATGCGGAAATGGCTCCCTATTTCCAATAGCAGAAGAAGAAGACTCGAATGAATGTATTGTAAACATTGTAACATTATGTCACCATAACGTGGTTATTATTAGTTGCTTTGGAATGTACCTGCCATGAAAATTAAGGTCATAATAACGCAGATCGCATCGATATGTAATATAGCGCGATAATGTACTTGTTTTAGCTTACAGGATTGATATCAATATATTAGCTAAATGTAGCTAACGGCTATCATTGTGGGGTTGCCAGTTTCTGCGAGAGAAATAAGCAACCCGGTATATGAAAACAAGCCCAAAATAAGCGAAAATAGCGGATCTACATGCATACAAACAACACAAATCTTGTGTCTGGCATCAATTATTTTCAGATGGGGGTCTGCAGACAAATAATAATAATAACAGGCTAATGAAACAGAGGAATTAAGAGAAGAGCCAAGAGGGCACAATTTGTGCTGGGAGGGTTTGAGAGCAAACTGTCCTGTTGTCTGTTGGTTACTGTTTTTTTATTTTTTTATTTATTGCATTCATATAGCTCTTTTATTTGTACTCATCTGGAACATTTACATAGGCCTAATTTATCTGCCACTGTTATTTTCCCTTTTTCATACTACAAAAGGCCAAATAAATACAGTAGCCTATTTTAAAAAGGAGAGATAACAGGCAAACGATCAAGATAACAACATTCTCTAATTGTGTAGACTTATTGTAAATTAAGTAATGCAGATGTTTAACAATTATGTATATCTTGAGAGTGTAAAATGAAACAAAATGGACCTTTTTAAGGTTTATTTTTACACTTGATAGTTAAAGATCTAATAAGGGTCCACTTGGTTACCAACTCTCCATAATCAACTACACTTTAAAAACAAGCCCAAATAATCAACTACACTTTATTTTTGTCAAATACATTTTTATTAACAGGTTATAAATTATTATAAAATTGGTACAGTAGGCCTATGCATTATTTTTCTTTAGAAACAAGGCCAACTAATTATAATAAGCAGACATGGCAACACTGCTGGTTGACTAATGGAGAAATGAAGGGAAAACAGCGCCCCCTAAAGTCACAGATCACTGAACTAAAGCTTAGAAGTCCATTTTCTCTGCTTGGTCTTTTTTCCACTACTCCTGCAAGACATTTTTCTATAAGCCATATCTCCAAACCTGGTGGGTCAAACTGAACAACCAATATGTCAATTTGAAGCTATGATTCCCTGCTTTCACATGACATGAAAAAACGGAAATTCAAAAAAATCCAATGGCAGCCCCTCGGTCAAATCTGGTCACAAATGGTGTGTTATTCAAAAGACTAAGACTAAATCTAAATATTCCCTCACCATCTGAAAATTCCTTCTGTCAGGGACCCCCATACAAGATTTTGTCTTGTAAATGTTTAAAAAATATTCCGGTATTTCACATTTTCTTTCTAGATCTTTTGAAAATAGCAGATTTACAAGCTCACAACACCTCGCATTGTGATGCGTTGTGAGCTTGTAGATTGGCTATTTTCAAATGGCCGCTGTGTGTGTGTGTGTGTGTGTGTGCGTGCGTGCGTGCGTGCGTGCGCGCGTGCGTGCGTGCGCGCGTGCGCGCGTGCGCGCGTGCGTGCGTGCGTGCGTGCGTGCGTGCGTGCGTGCGTGCGTGCGTGCGTGCGTGCGTGCGCGTGTCCTATAGTGGCTGCTTTGGATGCCCGATTCTCTCACAAAATCTGGCAACAGTGGTTGTCAGTAACATCTGCAAACAATAGTTGTGATGACAGCACAGCAGAGGCTAATTACCTGGCAGTGGTTCCATTTTCTTGCCAAAACGCCGGAGGGAAGGGTGAACAATTTGTACAATATGTACGGAGGAACGGCGATGATTGCTGTTATACTCCTGTTTCCATCTTATTTTTTTTCCTTCCCCTTTTCCAGAACACTGTTGATAATAATTTACATAACTGTACGTTTCTGTTCAAGATGGCAGGTACAGTAGAAAGGCGAACGTACCGTAACATCTCATCTTGACACTTGTCCTGCAGATCTGACGCTATAGAGCTCTCAGCCTCTCACCTTCCCACAGGCAGCGTTTTCTATTTATTTATTTCCCTTTTTTTTTTTACACTTCTTCTACAGACTTGACACCTCAATCCCATCCTCTTCTTCTTCCTCCTTTTTTTTGTGCGTTGCAAATGAGACGGCATGCAGGGCCACAACGCCAAGGTTTTTCAATCTGACTGTATTTGACACGGACATTCACCTGCCTCGGGAGGCGAGGAGGCGACACCATGCGACTCTATTATCTCTCTGTCACTATCTCCACTATATCCACCCCCATGTACACTACTGTATATCCACCCCCATGTACACTGTATCCACCCCCATGTACACTGTATCCCCCCCCCCCCCCCCCACCGCCTGTACACTATATCCACCCCCATGTACACTGTATCCACCCCCATGTACACTGTATCCACCCCCCCCCCCCCCACCGCCTGTACACTATATCCACCCCCATGTACACTGTATCCACCCCCCCCCCCCCCCCACCGCCTGTACATTGTATCCACCCCCCCCCCCCCACCACCACCTGTACACTGTATCCACCCCCCCACCACCTGTACACTGTATCCACCCCCCCACCACCTGTACACTGTATCCACCCCCCCACTAGGGTTGGGATTCGTTAGGATTTTAACGGTTCCGGATCCTTCCCGGATCCCTCTTAACGGTTCCGGTTCCTAACGGTTCCCTTAACGGATCCTAATATTATTTTTTCCCCTTTTTTTCTGACATAGATTATGCTTATATTATAACTAACCTAACCAAGTACATAATAAACACACATTCATTAATTCAATTATTGAAAATACACTTTACAATTATGAGGTGGTAGTGTGGCACTATTATTTAAACTTCACCACCACCACCACCAGCTAGAAACCACAACAATATCATTGTTGCAATTTGTACTGTATATTGCAATTTGTACTGTATTAAATATAGCCTACAGTACACATTGCAATAATGATATTGTTGTGGTGACAAATGTTGTCTTTAATGTTCAGATTAATTTAATATGAAGGACCCCTTACCCTAATGGAAACAAGCCATAGTGCTTTCTTGGATTATAAAATCGTTTTAGCAGACCTTGTATTGAACTGTAGGCTACGTTCCTGTGCTTTTTTTCTGCAAACTGTTCATAAAGTAATCAATCTATGGAGGTATGCACCTAAACGCTGGGCTCTCAACAGCCACGCGATTAATTTAGAACCAAATCAAAAGCAGTTGAGTTGCTTATAAGTGCAGACAAATTGATTTGGCTCTATACTATAGTTAACGTGATTCATAAAATATCAGACAGAAAGACGTCGAGTCATTGGCGTTCTAAATTAACACCATTAACAACAGTTGTACAATACGCCGCGGCCTAATGAAAAGCTCTGTAGACGACAGTAGTTTTTATTTTCTATTACGTTACTAGCCTGGGGAAAGTGAACGAGCCTTGCATCATCCTCGTCCCCCGCCGGCTAGCTGTGGTGGAGTTGCGGGGAGAGCGGGCACGGCTTTCCGCATGGCTCACAAACGCGATGTGCCTATAGATTATTCTCGTGAGTTGTGGACTCGTGTAGGCATATTGATTTTGAGATGTTTCCTCAATGTGGACGTGGTGCAAAACTGCAACTGGTACAAGTTGCAACAACCTTTGCAGCCAGGGAACTATAGCATCGCATTTATTGCACTTGCGTGCTCAGCCTCAGAGTAATTTCCCTCTCTGTTAACCACACTTTGGAGATCTCTTCAACATACTGTCCCAGTCGCTCCGCGGCGGTCGCTGAATGCACAGAATAGTGGGCGTATCCTCCCCGACCCCACTAACTCACTCTTGTAGGTTGGGTGACGTCACCCCAGTAACTTGGCTCTGCTTGCATGCATGCACAGACACAGCGGAGCTAAATGACGACTGATGAGATCCGTTTGGGGAACCGTTAATAAAAAAACGATGGAACCGGCTCCGGATCCGCAATGTCGGAACCGGGTCTGAAATGGACCCGGTTCCGAATCCCAACCCTACCCCCCACCACCTGTACACTGTATCCACCCACCCACCACCTGTACATTGTATCCACCCCCAACCACCTGTACACTGTATCCACCCCCCCACCACCTGTACACTGTATCCACCCCCCCCCCACCACCTGTACACTGTATCCACCCCCCCCCCACCACCTGTACACTGTATCCACCCCCCCACCACCTGTACACTGTATCCACCCCCCCACCACCTGTACACTGTATCCACCCCCCCACCACCTGTACATTGTATCCACCCCCCCCCCCCCACCGCCTGTACATTGTATCCCCCCCCCCCCCCCACCACCTGTACACTGTATCCACCCCCCCACCACCTGTACACTGTATCCACCCCCCCACCACCTGTACACTGTATCCACCCCCCCACCACCTGTACACTGTATCCACCCCCCCACCACCTGTACATTGTATCCACCCCCCCCCCCCCACCGCCTGTACATTGTATCCACCCCCCCCCCCCCCCACCGCCTGTACATTGTATCCACCCCCCCACCACCTGTACACTGTATCCACCCCCCCACCACCTGTACACTGTATCCACCCCCCCACCACCTGTACACTGTATCCACCCCCCACCACCTGTACATTGTATCCACCCCCAACCACCTGTACACTGTATCCACCCCCCCACCACCTGTACACTGTATCCACCCCCCCCCCCCCACCACCTGTACACTGTATCCACCCCCCCCCCCACCTGTACACTGTATCCACCCCCCCACCACCTGTACACTGTATCCACCCCCCCCCCCCACCTGTACACTGTATCCACCCCCCACCACCTGTACATTGTATCCACCCCCCCACCACCTGTACATTGTATCCACCCCCCCACCACCTGTACACTGTATCCACCCCCAACCACCTGTACACTGTATCCACCCCCCCACCACCTGTACACTGTATCCACCCCCCCACCACCTGTACACTGTATCCACCCCCCCACCACCTGTACACTGTATCCACCCCCCACCACCTGTACATTGTATCCACCCCCCCACCACCTGTACACTGTATCCACCCCCACCACCTGTACATTGTATCCACCCCCCCACCACCTGTACATTGTATCCACCCCCCCACCACCTGTACACTGTATCCACCCCCCCACCACCTGTACACTGTATCCACCCCCCCACCACCTGTACACTGTACACTGTAACCTTTTCATGTTAAGGACCCCCAAAATAGAGAGTATGAAAATGTGTACACTCTGAGTTACAGACCCATAAGGGATCATTTGGTTCCTGTCATTTAGCTGGAACTCTCTCAAGGACCCCCGTTGGTCCTGTGAGTGTGTGCCTGTGTTTGTGTAGTCGTATTTGAGAACAATACATGTGAGGACAATTTTTAGGGGTTAGGAGAAGTCATTTAGACAGTAGACACACACACACACACACACACACACACACACACACACACACACACACACACACACACACACACACACACACACACACACAGTACACACACACACGCCTTGATAACCAGGCCTCACCACAGCCATCTCCAACCTCTCTTTCTTGGTATCTTTCAGATAGACAGAATACAGCCCAAATCACTCGTTAAACACACATTTATTTTTTCTTTAAAAATTTTAAGTGCCAAATGAATTAGCCGCGCTTCATTCTGAAGCACTGATTGTGTCAAAAAGTACATTCCCTTAATCAAAAAGTGCATTCCCTTAATCAAAAAGTGCATTCCCTTAATCAAAAAGTGATTACTGCGAGTAGTTGAGTGTGTGAAGAGTGAAGAGTCACTGTGTCCAGACTGTAGCGTCTCGAAGATGCCAAAAGCTGCGAGCGGCAGGGGTCTCTTCTTGGTTTTAAGACAGCTGGTGGGTGAGTCGACCCCCATTGAAAAAACATTGTATATAATTATAGTACCTTTATTGAAAAGGAAATCCTCTTTGTTTTCCTTATTATTATGCCAAGATTTGTCAAAAATATTCAAAAAGTACATCTAAAAGCTCACAACATAACAGAACGTTGCAATGGAATGTTTTGCTGCTATTTTCGAATACGCCAAATACAAAACCAGGGTTTTAACTATTCCTCATTTTGCTGGGCCCCCCTGGAACTGCCTCACGGTCCCCTGGGGGTCCCCACGCCCCACTTTGAGCACCAGTGTTAAGGTGGCGAGTAAATGCAGTGAGTTCATGGGGACTGCTTGGTTTTTATATGGTTATTTTATGACAGTTTGGCAGCCATTTTTTGACGTGTCATGGTAATGACGTCGGAGAGAGAGAGAGAGGAGAATAAAGGTATTTCAGTTTAATTTCCTGTTTACCACTGTGCCTCCTAACCTGCCCATCTGAAAGGACCTGATGCAGACACAGATTGGATCAGTGCGGAAATGCTTCTCTTTTCTTTCGTTCTTTCGTTTTTTTTCTTTCACAAGACAGACAATGCTTTCAACTTCCTTCCCCCTCTTGCACTCAATCATCTTACATGTACTTTTCCCTATCACATTTCAGGATCTTGAATACTTTCCCTTTTAAAATACACACTGACACACACATGCATACGTGCGTACACATCCCCAAGCACATGTGCCTATAACATGCTCCTAGTAGATAAGAGAGCAATTTCTCTTTTCTTTTCTTATTCAGAGTGTTAATGTGCACTGGCACTCTGAACTGCCATCCAATCATTTGATTCATTTCCTTACAAACTGTCGAGGCAGTGAAAGTGTAGTTGCAATTTATATTAAATGTTAGCCAGAGATGCAGGCCTTCTATGAACTGTCTCTACACTCTGTGAAAAGTCATTCTCAGAGATCACAAAGCAGAACAAGGCTAGTTGGCCTACTCCTTTTGCCAGACTGCAAATTGTCAATAAGAGAATCGATAAAGAATCAGACCGATAAGCAGAGTTGTTATTGACACTGGTATCAATCACATCTTCAAGGGATTCCCATCCCTACTAGTGAGGGTATTCATTTCCCCTCACCCACAGACACACATGCATCAGTCTAATGAAGCGAAAACTTGGACAAAAAAGAAAGAAAAAGTGTGTGTGTCCCATTTTGACCTGAGATCAGATTCTAAAAATGTCTACTACATCCTGACAGTTTTCTGAAAAAGCTATGTTTCTATGTCAGTCGTTCTTCGATTTAAAAAAAATAGCAGACCTACAAGCTCGTAGCGCGCCACTCGGTGGCGCGCTATGAGCTTGTAGATCTGCTATTTTTCAATAGCTAAAGCATAACATGATGCTAACACCAAAAGGGGTACCCACCCAAAATGGGTTGTGTGTGTGTGTGTGTGTGTGTGTGTGTGTGTGTGTGTGTGTGTGTGTGTGTGTGTGTGTGTGTGTGTGTGTGTGTGTGTGTGTGTGTGTGTGTGTGTGTGTGTGTGTGTGTGTGTGTGTGTGTGTGTGTGTGTGTGTGTGTGTGTGTGTGTGAAGCCAGTCGTGGCTTTATGCCGTTTGCTTTGATGGAATAATTGATTGAACATGTACGCCGTAATATGATTTGATTTGGGTGTGTTCTAAATAAAGTGTTTGTGTTGATTGTGTAATTATTTTGCATGTGTAAGTAAACGTGAAACATTGTACTGTAAAAAGGTCTCTTTTCCCTTTATCCTTTTTAGTATAATATAGTATTAGTTTACTATAATACACGATAATAAACACTTTATTTAGAACAATGTAGGCATTACAATTTAGGCATTTAGCAGACGCTCTTAAGCCAGAGCGATTTACATTAAGCAAGAACAAAAAGCAGGGCAATACATCATATACATAAAAGTAGTTATCATGAAACATGTGTAAGCTAAGAACGTAACAGTGGAATATCTATATAACGAAACTACAGTATCCATATAAACTATACAGTACATATACTATACTATACTATGCTATACAAGTGCTATGACTACATACAATGCAATTCTAGTGCTGTCTACATGCTATAAGTCTGTATCAAATGCTATCTAAGTCTACAAAAAGTGCTATCTAAAGGGGTAGGGTAAGTGCTACGGGCCATGATTATTATTATTTATTTCCCACCACGGAGTAACCTCCCATCAGACTATCCAGCATAGCTATATCCACCTCGGAGGACAGTCAAGACGGGCAGTGTCGGTAGGCCAATCAGCCTTGTCTGTCTACAAGCCTTGAGCTTCTAGATCTGTTCTTTTTTGAATTTGTGAAAATGTAGGCTATGCAAATCTTTGAATATATCTTTTCCCCCCCCCGTCAGATGGGGGGGGGGGGGGGGGGGGGTCGGCGGCCGAATATAGCCATACCGGTACTTTTGGGGGTCTTTGACATACAATAAATCACACCCGTGTGAAGTAAGTGGTGCAAATCTGTGTGGGGGTCCCCCGGGGGGGGGGGGGGGGGGGAGTTCCAGACCCACAGGAACGCACCCAGGGTGCCGGCCCGATTCCGGCGAGCCACCCCGCGTCCGAAACGGTTGAGAAATGACAGTTACCGTGTGGGGGTCCCTCTACTGTACCCTCGACTGTACTGTACTGTACTGTACTGTACTGTACTGTACTGTACTGTACTGTACTGTACTGTACTGTACTGTACTGGCACACCTGAAATCACCATATATACAGTTAATATGTGCGTGTGTGTTTGTGTGTGTGTTAGGTTGCGCACAGGTGGTGAAAAACAACCATGCTGTTTTCGTGCTCAGACATACAGTACAGGCAGCCAGCCAGCTACCCACACACATAGTCACTTCATTAAGTGGTTTGCACCACTTAAAAAGTTTGAGCACCACAGTGACATAAGGTTTTTCAGAAAACTGTTAGAAGAGATTTCTTAGAATCGGCATCGGGTCTCAATAATGGGTTAGGCGGCAGGCCTACAGTTGGAGGCCATCAATATTGTCCTTTTCTTTTTGCTGAGGTTTGCGTGATCTGCGCAAAAGGACAGTTAACCCATTTTGGGCGGGAACCCCTTTTGGTGTTTTAAACATTGTTATAATTTAGCTATTAAAAAATAGCAGATGTACAAGCTCATAGCGCGCCACCGAGTGGCGCGCTACGAGCTTGTAGGTCTGCTATTTTTGAAAAATCGTGAAAATAAATTCAGAAAACTGGAGGATTTAGAAGGATTTTTTTGTAATTTTGAGGTCAGGCCTAAATGGGTCAAATGATAAGGGACAATATCGGTGGCACCCAACTGTAAATAAACCCTGGGATTTACTGTGTTGGAGAACAACAGAGTACAGCTAGTGTATAGCAGGGCAAGGACAACAGCAGAGTAGACATACTGTGTACAGCTAGTGTATAGAAGGGCAAGGCAGAATGAGAGAAGGGAAAAGTACTGTATGCCTGATGAGTAATTTTGTGGTGGGTGGGGGAAGATTCTCCGGCTGCTGTCCACACCCCGCACTCTGCAATTACAAGTAAGTCGTCTCTGACATTATGTCCATGCAAAAACTACTTCAAGATTCAAATTCGAAATCTTCAAAAGCAGCCACATGTGCATTCGCGCCGCGCTTCGAGCTTGCGGATCTGCTACTTTTGATGCTTCCGTGTGGCGCTGTAGTGGGAACAAGCAGGGCGTTGATTTAAATAAAAACATGGAGATAAGAGGTTTCTGGTTGGTTTGTGGCCCATGATCTGTGTGGTTCATTTAGCGTCTCTCTGTTGCTCTCTATTAACCCCTTGAACCCCAGCATCCATATTCTGGAGGGAAACATTGGCAGAGTTTACTGAAAAAAGCTGTCCAAGTCTAGAGGGTTTTAGTGGATGAAAGTTTGATGTGTTTTGGAAATTACTGGAAATGTGTGTGTGTGGGTGTAAGTTTACACACTTAACTGTACAATCTATCGTAACTTATCTCATAGTTCTTTTACACTCCATAGAATAACCCCCAGAGAACCTTCCAGAACCAGAAACTTTCCAGAACTCATGTATGTTTTGTGATAATTTTCCATTATAATCAGAACCACCCCTGAAAGGAGAGGTACATCATTAAAAGCTTGTAAGATTAGCTATTTTCAGTACTTTCACATCAACGTTGCACTGCTGATGCAACCGATATGTCTTTGTCAAAGTACCTGTTGTACCCGTCTGTCCATGTCCCTTTTATGTCCAATGCCCATATGCCATTGCCTGATGACATCAGTATATGGCCATATATTGGCATCGGATCAGCATTTTACACAACTGGATCCATAAGGGCCATATATGCACAGTGGCATGCCAGTTTATATGGGCTTATCGTATTTGTTTATGGATATGTCTCAGTCATATTGACGTAGCCATGGTCCTGGCTATATATGGGCATATGGCTTTGTTTATGGTTATGTCTGAGTCATAGTGATGTGGTCCTGGCCCTGCCTATATATGGGCATCCCGTGTTCGTTTCTGTATATGAAATTAGCCAGTTTTAATATATAAGGATAAGTTTTGAGTTCTGGGTTAGTACCACCTCCTGAACAGGGTCGTCCCCAAAATGCAGTATGTTCTATGAACCTTATCTGAAAGCGAGACATACCGCGTGGAAACGACATCCAGAACCTGGCCTGTGAAGTGCGTATCAAACGGCACAACGTGGTTCACTTATTGTTGAATGTCGGAAAGAGCCTTTCGACTCCCTAGCTGGGAGACGGCTTCCTCCCTGCGGGGCAGTCTTCCTTCTTGTTACAGCGAAGCTCCAAGCCAGAAGCATCATTAGTGACGGGGCGCTGGCCCCATGCTGTATGTGAGACTAATAGAAAACGCACCTTCCTCAACCGCCCTGTTTTAAAGAAGTCAGGTCATGGAGGTAGAACTTTAAGTTTGACAGGGTGAGAGAGACAATGGGAGAGACTTCAAAACATTTTGAGCTTGTAGATCTGCTACTTATGATGCTTTTGTGTTTAGCCCTTTTCAGATGGGCAACGAGTAATTCATTTTCAATAGGAATTGCGAATGTTTTGGTATATTCATCCATCCATCTTCAACCGCTAGTCGGGTCGTGGGGGCATCAGCTCCACCAGAGAGCTCCAGACTTCCCTCTCTCTCTCTCTCCCTCTCTCTCTCTCTCTCTCTCTCTTTTTTCACAAATGGAAACCCCTGCCAATCAATTAACCCTTGCACAGCATACAGTATAGGCCCACATCACACACCGCTACTACAGTCGCCAGTGGCGAAAATGCAAAACACAAAAACGGTCAATGCACATGTGACATTTCAGATCGATTCGCTAACCCTACTGATGAGAAAAATGCATGTGAAGTTTAGGAAAAGTGAAAAATCTTCACTCTTACTCGGGCAAATTGGTTTAATCACTCCCAGGATATGCTAATGGCCAATGCCCATGTGTTTACTCCACATCAGTAGGTAAACCCACTGATGAGATAAGGGGATGTGATTTCATTTGGGAAAAGTGCGCATGCACTAACTGAGAATTAAAAGTTTGGATAAAGCAGAAGCACTTATGCAGAGGGACTTAACAAGTGCAAGATCAAAGTAAATGGCACGAAGCCTAGTCAGACAGACGACCGTCGCTCGGTCGCTCGGTCAGTCATTCTGTCTAATGGTTACTTTCCTTTGTGGACCTTGTGAGGAGAACCTGTCACATGACCCTGCTGGTTTGGTGTGGGTGATGGCTGCTCTTTGCTTAGCATTTGGGTTATGGATCGGCTGTTTGAGTCTCAGAGGACAGGGGGGTTGTGTTGTGTTCTGACCTGAATACGCTGCTGTGTGATGGGCTAACTGATGGAAAGGAACCAAGTACTATATACTCATTAAGACCTGAGGCAGATTCTACAAAATGTCTTCTAAGTCGTTCTCACGTTTTCAAAACATTTGAGTACTTCTGCTTTTGGTTCAGCACTGTATATAATGATGTCAATACTTTGGCCATAAAAATGCCATATCGGTATCGGATCGGTCTCATAATAATCCCGATTATTTAATCAGTTTTCACCAGCAAAAATATATGTAAAAATGCATCAATGAGTTCAATATAAATCAAAAGTATCTAATACCTCTAGTCTAGAACAAAAGCCAAATCAAATATGATGGAAAATCTTAAGTAAAAATAAACTTAATTAATTAATTTGTGTAATCATATCATTCAGTAGTCATTCAGTTGTGAAAATAGACACTTGGAAAAGAGTAGGCTATTTATTGATTAATTTAATACTTTATTAACAGGCTTTGGGCCAAACCCCTAGGGCCTAGGCTTGTTTCCATTGTGGTCCTCTGTATAATATCCGAATCGGTCAGAATCGGTATTGGCAGATATGACCCTGCAAATTATCAAAGATAGGATATCTGTCATAATTTCATAATCGTGCATTCCTAATAGCACCACAAACGGTTAGAATATGGAGATAAGAGGTTCCTGCCCCGCAGCAAACAAAATGGAGAGTACATCTTCCAGCACTGCTGAGACCTCAGTCGTAGAGATGTGCGGTCAATGCAGAGTTTCTGGGACGCTGGACAGGGGACTGAGGGATGAGAGCCATTTATAGCCTGACTTTTAAACTAATGTCAGCTTCACTCACACATCTTAGCTAGTCGCGTCTGCTCGCGTGCACGGCGTGCGTGCACATTGTGCACGCACGCGCGTCTACAATGACTCGTATGTTGCTGTAAGTGAGTCGGCTATAGCTGACAGGACAATGTAGCGCTAGGGAAACTGATGTAAGGCTCGGAAGAGGTCTTCTTCAGGGAATAAACTAGCCAGAGGACAAACACACACTACTGTATATCAGTGGTTCCCAAACTTTACAGGTCTTCTAGGCCCAAAAGAGACATTATCCGTTTGCCCGGGACACAAACTACAGACAATAGCAGATCTCGGCAAAATCATCAAGATTGTGCACTTGGTCTCAGTTAGATTTTTGGCAGGTATCGGCATAAGATTTTCATGAATTTTCATGAAAGTAACAGTTTTGGACATAATAAGGTTTCCACCCGAAACATACATGCATGCATACATACATACATACATTAGGGCATTCACTTCTAGTCATTTTTACTAGTTGACTAGTTGCCTAGTTTACTAGTCGACTAGTCGACTAGTGGTTTAACTACCTATTATGTACAAATTTAAAAAAAAAAAAAAAAAAAGGGCATTTTTTTGGGGGAAATAAATATTTGTACATTGAAAAACTGTACATGGTGACTATAACTATAATCTACCTGATCTTGAGGCCTACAAAATCGGGGAAAAAAAATAAAAATAAACTTTTTATTTTTTTTCCCCTTATCAACTAGTCAACTTGTACCAACAAGGTCGACTAGTGGATTTACTAGTCGACTAGTAAACTAGTCGACTAGTTGCTTAATGCCCTAACATACATACATACATACATACATACATACATACATACATACATACATACATACATACATACATACATACATACATACATACATACATACCTACCTACCTACCTAGGTCTATATGACATTGTAGCTGATTCACGTTGACAGTGTCTTTGTATCTCCAGCTTTCAGCATGAATTTACACTTCCCTGTGCTGATGATCACACAATGCCACCCGCTGTGTCTGAGAACATTACTGTACGCTCCGCTCTCTGCCAGGGGTGGAAAGTAAAATACTGCACTTAAAGCTACACTATATGTAACTTTCCTCTTCTACCCAGGATTTGAAACCGGTTTCCTGCACAAGTGCTGATATTTTTTATCATTGTGCTAATAGAGCCTGTCTGCTTGCTCAGGGGATAAATTTAATCTTGACCATCAGATCAAAATTCATGTCAGATCCTGTGTCTAGGTGAGACATGACCTATAACACGATCTAAATATGTCAATAGAAGAGCAGGAAGACTAGGGGCTCCATCTTGCGGCAGGGGCCCTTTTTCCTTAATTTGGGGATTTAGTATTGTGTGAGAGGTGTGGCCCCGTAAAATGTGTTCTCTTGTGCCACAGCCCAAGTCCCTAAAACACGTCCATTAACCCTTACATTATGCATAGGTGTGGTTTGGGTGTTACAATGATTAAACCAATCACGGTGCTACCTGCCATTGCCTTTAAGAGATCCATTATCCATTTAACATTATTGTTACGTATGGGGTTCACGTCATATGGTTACGACAGTAACGTAAAGCGCTGCTGCCGTAAGGCTGTGTTGTGTTATCATTGCTGCTGCTGCTAACGCCGGTTTGTAAGTGTGCTGCCGGCGCACAACCAAGTTACAGTAAAGTCTTCAGCTCATGTCCATAGTAGTTGTGCATTATTCTCCAATACAACATTGACGACGAGGATGGAGCTGACGTTCTCACCGCCTCCCGCTTTCTTGCCGTTCCCGGCCGAGCCTCCTATACCTTGGACTCGCTGGCATGATTCGTTTGAAAACTACATCGCGGCTTTGGGACTAGTAGACGTGAGCGACACGCGACTAAGAGCCATTCTGATTCACTGTCTTGGCACAGAGGGACAACGGATCCTCGCCACCCTCGGGACTGCCGCAAGATATATAGACTGTGTCAAACTCCTGTCCGACCATTTCGCAGCACCACAAAGTGTCATCCTCCGGAGGATTCTGTTTCGCCAGCGCCGACAACGTGTGGGTGAGACGGTTCACCAATATGTGGCTGATCTGAGGGGCTTGGCCAGCCTGTGCAAGTTTGGTGCATTTCAGGACGAACTGATCCGGGACCAGCTGGCGGAGCACACAAATAACCCAAAGGTTCGTGAGAAATTGATAATGTCCCCAGATGATCTGACACTCAATAGGGCTGTGGAAATATCTTTTCAAATCGAGACAGCAGCGGGTTTTGCCACACAATTGGCTAGTGCCTCATCTCCACTGCCTGGACTTACAGCACAGCAGGTCGAGTCTTCATCACGTTCCTCTAGCCCTGACCCTCTCCAGGACGCTTCCCACATAAACTATGCAGGACGACAGCGTCCCTCAGGTCAGCGCTGCGGTAACTGCGGCTCGTCATCGCATGATTCAAGAGCCAAGAATTGTCCCGCCAGGGGGCAGCGTTGTCAACGTTGTGGGAAACAAAACCACTTTTCTAAAGTTTGCCGTTCTGCTCCAGCCGCCACCTCACGGCAGCCTTTCTCAGCTGCTGACCCTTCACCTACGACCACCATACACTCTGTGAGTAATGCTCGCCGGCCATTTAAAGTGTGCACAGTGGAGCTGGATGGCGTGTGCCTGCCGCTATTGCTCGACACCGGGGCGAACGCCTCCCTTTTAAATACAGCCACAGTCACACAGTTTTTCCCACACCACAAGCTTGCTGCACCATCCAAAGTGCCCCTCAAAGGTTACGGTAATTCCAGGATTGATATCGTGGGCACCTTCAGCTCCACGGTGCGTTATGGCACTAAGACTGTTGACTCATTCACATTCCAAGTCGCAAGCCACGGCGCCAATCTCATGGGCCTGGACTTGTTCACTGACCTAGGGTTTGTGCTCATGGATTACAGCGGGCTTACTATCCATCACGTCGATTCTCTGTGGCCTCAACAGTGGCCTGGACTGTTCACGGGACTGGGCTGCCTCACTGCCTTCGACCACCAGCCCCTACTGAACCCTGAGGTGCACCCTGTCATCCAGCCCCTGCGTCGCGTTCCTCTGGCCCTGCGTGACGAGGTGGCTGGAGAGCTCACCAACCTCTTGGAGGCAGGCATCATCGAGCCGGTCAACGCGTCATCGTGGATTTCTAATCTGGTGGCTGTACGTAAGAAGACCGGGAAGCTGCGCCTGTGCATCGACCTCAAGGCAGTTAACAAGGCCGTCATCCCTGACAAGTATCCGCTGCCTACGGCAGAAGAACTGACCACACAGTTCCATGGCTCCACCATTTTCACAAAGCTGGATCTCCGGCAGGGCTATATGCAGGTTCCGCTACACCCAGACAGCCGTAACCTCACTGCGTTCGTCACACACATGGGGGTGTTTCAGTTCACAAGAATGCCTTTCGGACTCAGCTCCGCCCCCAGCTGTTTTCAGAAGATCATGGCCACCATTCTAGCACGCATTCCTGGAGTAGTCATCTACTTAGATGATTTCGTCATTCACGGCAAGACGCCTGCTGTCCACGATGAGCGCCTTCGCCAAGTCCTCAGTGTCCTTGCCAGCCATCACCTCACTCTGAACGGCGACAAATGTGTTTTCGCCGTGCCTGAGATAGAATTTGTGGGGTTCCGCCTGAATGCCAAGGGCCTCCGTCCACTCCAGTCTAATGTGGAGGCTGTGCTACGCCTCCCTGAGCCTGCCTGTCCAGCTCAAGTAGCCTCGTTCCTGGGAATGACGGCCTACTATTTACGTTTTCTACCTCAGTATTCAGCCACCACGTCCCCGCTGCGTGAGCTGTTAAAAAAGGACGCGCCATGGGTTTGGACCCCCGCCTGCTCGGACGCCGTCCGGCTGCTCAAAGTCCAGCTCACCTCTCCCCCAGTGCTCGCCCACTTCGACCTCGCAAGCCCCACGCTGCTCACCTGTGACGCTTCCAACATGGCGCTGGGGGCTGTGCTATCCCAGATCCACGACGGCGTTGAGCGGCCCATCGCCTTTGCCTCTCGGGCTCTCAGCTCAGCGGAGCAGAAGTACTCGGTGGGGGAACGGGAGGCCTTAGCTTGCATCTGGGCGAGCGAGCGTTGGCACATGTACGTGTATGGCCGATCCTTCACACTGCGCACGGATCACCAGGCTCTCACAGCTCTGCTCGCAACTTCTGGCACAGGACATAGGCCACTCAGGATCCATCGCTGGGCGGAGCGGCTCCAGCAGTATAATTTCACCCTGCAGTTCACTCCAGGTCGTGAAAATGTTGTGGCAGACCTGCTGTCACGGGCCACCCCTGGCCCTTCGCCCGATCCTGGTCCTGACTCTGCTGAGCAGGGCCTCATCCAGATGCTCCACTCTCCGCTCCAATCCACAGTGTCACTTCAAGAGCTCCAGACAGCCTCAGAACAGGACCCGGTGCTCTCCCAGCTCCGCACCTTTATTCGCTCTGGGTGGCCTGCGAAGCTGTCGGACGAGCTGGTGCCCTTCCACCGTGTCAAGGACGAGCTGTCCTGCTGGAACGACGTCTGCATATCCCGTGGGCTCTGCACCGTGATACCGGACGGCCTGCGAGCGTGTGTCCTGGCCTTGGCCCACGAGGGTCATCTGGGCATCGTGCGAGTGAAGCAGCGCTGTCGGGACCTCGTATGGTGGCCTGGCATTGACAGGGACATCGAGGCTTTAGTGAGGGACTGTACAGCTTGTCTTCTGAGTGGCAAGACCGGCCCGCCTGCCCCGCCGCCGCTGCAGCCGCTGCGCTGGCCAGCCAAGCCTTGGGAGCACCTCCAGCTCGACATCTGCGGGGAGCTCCATGCGGTCCCCCACCATCAACGTTTTATGGTGGTGGTGTACGACCTTCATTCCAAGTGGCCTGAGGTGTTCTCCACTGGGACGGTGACCACCCGCGTGGTGACCGAGTTCCTGGACTCGCTCTTCTCTCAGTGGGGCCATCCAACGGCCATTACAACGGACAATGGGCCCCAGTTCATCTCCGCGGAGTTTGCTGCCTTCCTGGGAGACAGGGGCATTAAGCACATCCGTACAGCGTTCTACCACCCCGAGGCGAACGGGGGGGTGGAGAGACTTAACCAGACACTGAAGAATGGCATCAGAGCGCACCTGGCCGATGGCTTCCCCTTCTCTACAGCTCTTCGCCGCACGCTCCTGCACTACAGAGCCTCGCAGCATTCCACTACCGGTTGCTCCCCGGCGTTCCTCATGTTGGGACGGGAGCTGCAGCTGCCCTTGCATCGGCTGAGGGCTTCTGTGCCGGTGTCTCCTCCGGCTCGAGGACGCAAGAGAGTCCGCAACCAGCAACGTCGGATGAAGCAGCGCTTCGACAGAACACGGAGAGTGAAGGCCCCGTCCTTCGCGGCCTTGGACTGGGTCCGCATCCGCCGCCCCCACCGGGGTCATAAGCTGCAGTCCTTCTGGTCCGCGCCTATGCAAGTCACCGACCAGCTGGGGCCTGCCACCTTCCGCCTGTCCGACGGCTCACGCTGGCATGCCAGTCGCCTTCGGCGAGTGCCGTCACCTGCTGCTATGGAGCCAGAGGCTCCCGCGCCCATGATGCCGCTTGCGGCCGCAGGTATGTGGGCTAACGCTGACTTTGACTTTGCAGCAGGAGATATTGACTTTGCCCCGGGGCATCCCCCGGCACCTGATGTCCACCCGGTGGTGCCCGTGGCGCGGCCAGCTGTCCACCCGGTGGCGCCCGAGGCACGGCCAGCTCGGAACCGAGCTCGACCAGATTACCTCAAGGACTATGTTACAGATTTCTGAATGCATAAGGCATTTACATGTTGTTATGTAACTGGGTGGTGGGGTTGTGTTTTCTGGTTTACTATGGGGGGGGAAAATGTTACGTATGGGGTTCACGTCATATGGTTACGACAGTAACGTAAAGCGCTGCTGCCGTAAGGCTGTGTTGTGTTATCATTGCTGCTGCTGCTAACGCCGGTTTGTAAGTGTGCTGCCGGCGCACAACCAAGTTACAGTAAAGTCTTCAGCTCATGTCCATAGTAGTTGTGCATTATTCTCCAATACAACAATTATGCCCAGTGATTTACACTATGGCCCATGGCCATGGAAGAGCGACACACGTTGCTGCCTTGAAATATAGCCTATTTATATTTGATACAGAGGCCGGGTTGTTTTGTGTCCAGTAGCTCCAACACAGCCTCACTCGTGCAAATCTAATAACTTCTTTGACTAGACAATTAAACACAAAAGGAATTGACACTGCTTTTTATTAAAAATGTGCAAATGTATTATGGTTTGGCGATCAATTGGATCTCCTTTTTATGAATCTCCCAACCATAGGGACTCGGAATCCCACGTACATAAACAGGAGATCCAAAACAACAGGGGGTAGCTGGGGTGGTGGAGGGTGTTCATTTCAACCATTTTAAGACTTTTTTTATACTTACATTATTCGCAAATAGCTTTAGCTGATCTTCAAACGTTGTCAGCTCGTAGTTATAATATGTGTACTAAAGTATTTTTTACTTTGGTACTCTTAAGTATATTTTGATGCCAATACTTTTATCAGTCAAATTTATTAAAGGACACATGGTCCATAGCAATACATTTTACTCGTTTTACTCAAGTAAAATGTACTACTTTTACTAAGTACTGCCACTGATGATCATACATCCAGTCCTGCTGTGTGTGAGAACATTACAGCACACACTATGCAGTCTGCACTCTGGCAGCGTAACGCCTGCAGCACAATCCAATGGCAGAAGCAGTACACGTGATATACATTGCAAAGAACCTGGAGACAGCTCTCTGATAGCATTCATTATTTCTCATCTTTCAAGCCCCCACCCCGCCACCCTCCTGCTTCTCCTGCTTCTCCACCAATTTCCCTCCCAGTTGGAGCATTTTTTTCCCCAGTTGGGAAAATTATAATGCATGCAGATTCAAGCTCCCCACCGCTTAAATAGAAGTCACGGCGTGTGTGTGTGTGTGTGTGTGTGTGTGTGTGTGTGTGTGTGTGTGTGTGTGTGTGTGTGTGTGTGTGTGTGTGTGTGTGTGTGTGTGTGTGTGTGTGTGTGTGTGTGTGTGTGTGTGTGTGTGTGTGTGTGTGTGTGTGTGTGTGTGTGTGTCTGTCTGAGAGGTGCAGGTGCAGACTACAGGCTTCCATTACAAATAGATGCGCTCAAGGCAGAGAAATAGATGACACCGAGAGAGAGAGAGAGAGAGAGAGAGAGAGAGAGATAGGGCAAAATGACACACAGTGCTGTGGTTCTCAACCTTCTCAGATTTGAACTGACTCGGTTCCAGGGATATTGAATATCTATAGAGCTTGTAGATCGGCTATTTTGATAATTTCCGCCAATGTTTGACCAATATTTGACCAGTTTTATAGTCTAGTTTGTTGATTACTTTTGATGCAATAATGTGTTTTATTTAAAAGCAGAAAAGACAGTAACCACTGGGTTAGGGGGAGACCGTGGTCCAGAGCAGGAGCCAGGTGGTACAGCCCTACAACACAAGAGTGTGATATATTTATAATAGCTGTCCTATAGGGACAGAGAGGCACCGATACAATAACAGCCAGAGAGAGAGAGAGAGAGAGAAAGGGGGAGAGAGGCAGAGAGAGAGTCAGAGAGAGAGAGAGAGAGGCCGAGAGAGAGTCAGAGAGAGAGAGGCCGAGAGGCCGAGCCAGTGTCTGACTGCATGACCACAGACCAGCACCGTCTGAAGCCGGGATATTCCGTTGCTGTAAACAACAGACGGACAAAGACAGAGATTTCCCTGTTATACCTGCGCTCTCCGCAGGATAAAAGCACTCCCCCAGATGTTCTGTGCCATTTCCAGAACACGAAAACCCACAGCGTTATTACGACGAGGCACGTTTATTTCCTGCCCCAGAAATGACTTCTTTGTAAATATGTGCAGACATTTCTGACCATTCAGCTGAATAGCCAACAGCATTGTGTGAGCTGCAGCAGCCTACACTGTACCTACGTACAGCCGGTTCCACTGTGTCCACTAATTACAGTACATTCACAACCACAGGAAGCTCAACAGTAATAATATAAAGGCCACAACACGCTTTATTGTCTCCACCAGGCCGAAGGCATGGGGAGAGAGTATGTTTTGCACTCCGTCCGTGTATGTTTTGCACTCCGTCCGTGTGTCCGTCCTTCCGTCCTTCCTTCCTTCCGTCCTTCCGTCCGTCTGTGAACAGCTAATCTCCGGCACCGTTAACCCGGTCGATGCCAAACTTTGCACACACACTCCCTGGATGCCAACGATGAACCTCTGCCCCACATTTTCCAGAACGGCCTGTTATAGCGCCACCATGAGGCAGCTTTTCACATTTGTTACCTAAAACTGCACCGATCTGCGTGAAACGTTGCATGCACACTCCCCAGAGGCCGAGGACAAACCTTTGACCTGCATTTTCCGCATCTGCCTTTTATAGCGCCACCAGGAGGCCGACTTTTGTAAAACACATTTTTTGATATTACTCCTCCAGATTCTGTTCAAAAATCTCACAAATCGTTACACAGTATCTCTATGGTCATGTGCTCAAGTTGGATCTGTCCCATATTTCATATTCCATCCTAATTGGTTATAATTGGCTTTCACAGTTTGCAAGATTGCCCCGTTTTCAACAAAAGCCTCAAATCATGAACGCAGCATGCAATTTACGTGAAATCTTTCACACATTTTCTTACTAGGCTGAGGAATATATCCCACCCTTTTCACATTGGCCTGTTATAGCGCCACCAACAGGTTGATTTTTGCAAAACACATTTTTGGAACAAAATGCCTCAAATCATCCAATTGCCATCAAAGGCGTATGAAGAAATGGCAAACGGTACACATGATCTCTGTAGTCATGTGATCAAGACGAGTCTGTTGGATTTCTCAGATTGTACACTGATTGGCTAAGATTGCCTTCCAAAGTTTTCAGGAGTGGCCCGTTTTGTACAAAATGCTGCACATGTCCTGCTCATCCAGAATTCTATCCTTAGAGATGCTATGAGTGATCTGGCTCTGCATTTCCTCAACAAAATGAAGAAAATTGTTGCAAAAACAAATAAAAAAAAACATCCTCCTAAACATTTTGCCAAACATCACACACACTCCTATCCTCCTGGTGGAGACCTGTGCCAGGAAGGGCACTTTTTCTAGTTATAACTGCATTTGTCTGTACTGAGGACAAGAAAAAAGAAGAGAAGATCTTTGTTAAAAGAAATATACTCAAAAATAGCCAAGGCTAATATCCAAAATAACACAGTTGCTTTCTTGGTTTTAATGGGTTAATTAATAAAGTAGCCTATGTTGGCCCATCCTATTGCAGGCATGTTAGGATTTGGCATGCATAAATAAAACTCCACTTTAGTCAGTCAGACAAACTTGACCTTTCTACAACCTTCTCTCAACCTTTCTATCCCAGATCCAGATAGACTCTGTTGCATGTCTTCTCTGCCCAGGTCATGTCTTCTCTGCCCAGGGAATGTCTTCTCTGCCCAGGGCATGTCTTCTCTGCCCAGGGCATGTCTTCTCTGCCCAGGGAATGTCTTCTCTGCCCAGGGCATGTCTTCTCTGCCCAGGGAATGTCTTCTCTGCCCAGGGAATGTCTTTGCCCAGGGCATGTCTTCTCTGCCCAGGGAATGTCTTCTCTGCCCAGGGAATGTCTTCTCTGCCCAGGGAATGTCTTTGCCCAGGGCATGTCTTCTCTGCCCAGGGAATGTCTTCTCTGCCCAGGGAATGTCTTCTCAGCCCAGGGCATGTCTTCTCAGCCCAGGGCATGTCTTCTCTGCCCAGGGAATGTCTTCTCTGCCCAGGGCATGTCTTCTCTGCCCAGGGAATGTCTTCTCTGCCCAGGGAATGTCTTCTCTGCCCAGGGAATGTCTTCTCTGCCCAGGGCATGACTTCTCTGCCCAGGGCATGTCTTCTCTGCCCAGGGCATGTCTTCTCTGCCCAGGGCTCTGTTGCATGTCTTCTCTGCCCAGGGAATGTCTTCTCTGCCCAGGGCATGTCTTCTCTGCCCAGGGCAAAACAAAGCAGAAAGCATTTAATGGTTCAGTAATCGTAAATGAGGTATAAGTTTGACATAATCGTGATATTGATTTGAAGTCTTATCGCCCAGCACTAATGCACCTTATCTTTTCCTTTTCAGCAGCCTAGACGTCATTGTGATGCAGAAAAAAACCCTGAGGGAATTTATAAGTTCAGATACATAGATTATCTCATTTACCGATTCTGATTCTATAACGATTCCCGTTCTCGTCTAGACATATTCTTCATGCAAACTGAGTATAATGTGATTGCAGTATTTCAGTATAGCCCTATTCAAGGGACTACTTTGTTACAGGGCAAAACCTCGAACTGATAACACCTTCCTGTCTGAATTTGAGTCATCTTTTTGTTTTGAAGACATTTCTTGGCAGAGAACTGTGCTCAATGTGACCGCAGCAGTGCTCTCATGGTGCCACACTGCTCACAGTATTCTGTTGCTTCTGACCGGTGTCAGTACCGGCGTGCGCACAAGTTCTCCCATTCTTTTAATATCCGATAGAATGGGGGTGTTATTGCATTTCGCCGACGTGTCACTGTCGCAAGCTGTCCAATTTAAAATTTCCAACATAATATATTCTTCCCAACGCAATAATTCCCCTGTGTATCATTTTGACAGACAATATGAGGCTCAGTTGAATTCCCAATCTCCTAATCCAATTGTGTGACTCACAAGTCTTCCTTTACCCTGCCTTGCTGGCCGAGCAGAGACGGTTGGAGTCGTTAGTAGGCCCGTGTAGAGTTTGAATGGACAGGTATGGACAGTCAAAAGGGAGACGTCGAAGAGGAAGGATGGATGGGGAAGGATCAACATATGGAATGTCAAAACAGGTTCTGACGCATACATCCATATATGGAGATCTAAGGGTTTGAGGTCAGATGTAGAGTTGCTGGCCAATTGATGACATCAGGGATCTCCATATATGGGAATAATTGCGACAGCAGGTCGCATTTACTATGACATCAGGGATCTCCATCCCTGATGATGTCACGTGATGTCACGAGACCTGGGCACCATACTGTATATGGGGGCATTCCCATGTATGGGGATTTTGAGTGACTGACTGACGGGAAATTTCATAGTAAATGCGACCTGCAGTCGCAATTACAAGCAGATCTGCTATTTCCAAAAAAATATATACTTTTTGAAACCTGTGAAATATTGTGCATAACAAATACTTTTACTTCCTAATAAGTATATTTTGATGCCAATAGTTTAGCACTTTTACTCAAGAACATTTTGAACAGTGTGAGTGTGTGATCTAGGGAGGCTTCGTTCAGTCAGTGGTGGAAATTAACATACCGGTAGTACATGTACTCAAGTACTGTAGCCTACTTAAGTACAATTTTGACAATTTTTAAGTATTTTTTAATAATAATTGTACTTCTACTCCATTACATCTCAGAGGCAAATATAGCAGTTTTACGCCACTACAATTATTGGACAACTTTAGTTACCAGTTGCTTTGTAGATTTTAAATATTATTACAAAACATCCATTAACCGTGCTATACAGTAGACTTCGACTATTTGAAAATAGCAGATCTACAAGCTTGTAGATCTTGACAAGCATGCTAAGCTTTGTAATCGTCATTTAAGATCAAAGTAAAATGTTTTACCACACAGACAATTGGGATGCCAGAGTACGGTAGTTCATTTGCTTGAGAGTGATGAGAAAACAAGTATTTGCCACTGCTACTGCTACTGCGGCGGTTGCTCAGGGGTAGAGTGGCTGGATGGTAAACGCAAGGTTGCCAGTTCGAACCCGGGCTCCCCCAGAGTTAGTGTCGAAGTGTCCTTGAGCAAGACACTGAACCCCTAATTGCTCCTGATGTTCTGGTTGGTGCCTTGCATGGTTTCCGCTGCCATCGTTGTATGAATGTGTGTGTGAATGGGTGAATGTAATGCACGAATGTAATGCACAATCTATGTAAAGAGCCTTGGATAAAGGCGCTATATAAATGCACCATTTACCATTTACAGCAGAACTAGGATAGCATGTACAACCCTAGAATCTTTCTAAATACTGTACATCAATTTAATACCTACAGTGATCGTGAGGTCCATAACCATGTGATGAGAGGAAAATGAACAAGCATGGACGTTTGGGCGCACAGAGCACATATGATTGACAGTATACTTGGACTTAATATATCATGACCCTCGGTAGCCGTATAATTCAAAGTTCAACATCACTTCAAGGCAAGCGTGTATGTTTTGAAAAGAGTCGTCGGCCTTTACTGGTCTCTCCCAGTCACCCACTAGCTAGTTTTTCCATGGCTCTGAACGCCAAACGACTTGGCACCCATTCATGGGCACACAAGCGTGATATTGAATTGCGCACAGTGAGAAAGAGAGAAAGCGAGAGATAGAGAGGGAGCGCTCTGATTTCCCAGCAGGCTTTACCCCCACCTCTCACCCTCCAGCCCAGAACGCTGAGTGACACACAGAGGAAATATCTCACATAAACAAGGATGATTTAAGAGCCAACACCAGTGGCACAGCAACAGTGGTGGGTACTAGTAAGCAAGTGCATTTACTTGAGTACTGTTAAGAGTATCTGTACTGTAGTATTTGTATTGTGAACTTCAAAGGACCTGCTGAGCAAAGTCTTGCTGCAGGTCAGTTACATCATGCACTAAGTTATCTAAGTGATTATTCTATCGGTTACTTATTTGATTTGAATTGATTCTTTTTCTTTTTTCAGTTTTAGATTGATAGATAGATAGATAGATAGATAGATAGATAGATAGATAGATACTATAGATAGATAGATATGTTCTTACACATAAAAGAACGGAACAGATCCTTGCAACCACTTTTCTGGTCTGTCAAGATTTTGTGGAGAGGATGACTCACATTGTCCATTGTGGCCCGCATCTTATTTTGTGTGCATCTCTCCACAACAGACTCCAGTGAGTACGGCCTCTCTCCCAGTACTGAGCCAGCCTTCTTCACAGTTTGTTCAGCCGTTTGGCATCCTTGTCCATCACACTGCTTTAGTTGATGAAATCAACACTTGCACCAACACTAGTGGTCAGTGGTCTGCCATCAGAATAGCCACCCCAGGGACCATGTGTGGCCCCCATAGGACTAGGTTTGAAGGCTGCATAGAAGCCTGGTGGATAATCAAATGCTGGGCTGTGTGCAAGCACTGAGCGCTCAATATTTTTACCATGAGGACTGGTCTCAGTATGGCTTCATCAGAGTGCTGTCTCATTGACATGCACACAGCAGGGGGGTCCAGGGTGGTCCATTGATCCGTAGAGGTTTAATCTGGCAGCTGAGTTGAGGTTAATGATGTGGTCATGCACTCTGTGACATCATTATCAACTGGGACAACACTGGGCACCATGTGTTACTGCATCTTCACTCAACTTCACACTCTCTGCTTGTTGTTTGTCTTGTCTTATGTTTGATCACTATGTTCAACTTATACTTTCTTTTATTTTACTTTGTGAGAACCTTGTATAAAGCCACGTATGGGTTTCCTTTCTAACCTATACTTAATTCTCTGTCCTATTTGAATTAAAAAATACAAAAACTATGGCGAAATATGGAGATAAGAGGTTTCTGCCCGACAGCAACTCTATTATAGTGCTGTACTACCAGTTTTGAGACGTGAATGTATTCACTTCTTGCCTGAGTGTACATTTGCATGCTGGTATCAGTACTTTACAAAATCTATAATCTGGTTCTGCGCATCATCAACAAATTTAGCAGTACTGTACCTCACTGAAACAGTACATCGGACAAAGTATCCTAATGCCAATTGACCTGCGAGACATTTATTTTGAAGTGGCAGATGGAAACCTCCCCAACAGCTGCTGTTCCACAGACGTTTACTGCTTCATAATAAAACGTCTGCTATTTATATTGAGTCAGATGTGTCTGGATGCATGGCCCATTTCTCTGTATTTGTATTGTTGCACGTCCCACAGGAGTACACTGCAAAATGTGTTAATCTATCTCTAAAGGCCTTTATACACGTCTGGGAGGAGCATGACGAATAAACCATACGAAAATGTGGCTGCGAATATTTCACACCAAACAATTCCTGTAGTTCAGTGTTTTTTAGCCTGTGTCTCAGACTCGTGACTCGGAGTCTTCGTAGCACCTTAACTAGCGTCCATAAGTATATCATTCTGCTGCTATGCTCACGCACCTTCATATCATATCTTATTTCAGGTACTAAAGTATGTGTGAATATGTTGATTTTTTGTTGGTTTATTTTATTCTTGTCTGATCTCATTGACACTCCCCCCCCCCGCCCCCCCTCTCTTCTTCTTCTTCCCTTTCTTTTTTCCCTATGGAATAACGATACAAAAATACATTTCACCCACTTTCTTTTACCTTGTAAACCTGTGATTTATAATATATATATATAGCTGCTTATGATTCCGAGAGCTTAAAGTGCAAGACCACTTTGGTAGAGGTTTGGGTTGTGTAGGCCTAGTTATACCATGATGTACAGTAACTCCAAATGTGGACAAGAAATCTAAAAAAATGGCTCCAGTGATTATAATAAATAAAGCTGAAGCTGATTCTGTGCCATGCTGCGCTGTGCTTGTTCTGTGCTGTATACTATGCAGCATGCAGTTGAGCTGCAAGGCGGCGCGGACCGCGCTGCATTCCACACTGAGTGCCATTGTATAGCCGTGTCAATCCCTTCCATATACATCCCGGATGCATCATTCATCCGTGCCGCCGCTGCTGGCTGGCCTGTCATGTTGATTAGCAACCCTTATCGTGACAGCGAAAAGGAGCTATAGCTGTCCTCATGTCACATTCTGCTTTGCTGCTGTTCCCCTTTCACGCCTGCTGGCAAATCAATGGAGATTTGTTTTCCGCGCGAGGCCTCCTTTTCCGTTTCATTTCCTTTTCTTTTTTGTAATATTCTTTCTTCCTCTCCAATCCCCCGTCGCAACCACCCCCCGCCCCCTACTCCCACCTTCACCCTACCAGCGCTGGTGTGCAAATCGATGACTTTGAACTCAGCCCGAACGGCGATTCGGGAGGCGACACGGCTGCTTAATGAAATCCCCACACTCGGGGAGACACAATCGCCTGATGCAGAAAAATGTGTGATCATTAAAAGTCTTTTCCCTTTTCTTTCTTTTCTTTTCTCGTTTCTTTTGTTTTTGGGAGGAGAGCACAGTAACCAGACACAGTATAAGTACCCTTTAATATAAAATGCTCCTCATAGCATTACAGTATGTAGGTCAAGCCATTGGCCCTTTCATCGCTGTGTTCCCTCTCGCCATCACACAGGGGAGGAGGGGAGGGACACACACATGTCTCTGGACGGATTTGAACCTGATGACGTTGCGTCTTCAGTAGTACGTGGTCTGGTCAGCTGCCGGTGTAGCCCTGCAAACCAATTACTTAACTGCAGTGCCGGAAAGGCCCTGACCATAATGTCTGGCTTTGAACTATAGGGTTGGAAACGTTGATTATTTTATCGATTATTCAATCGATTACTTTTACGATTAGTCACATAATCGAGAAGCTGTTTTTTAATCGGGGCTCAGGAACTGATTGGCTGACAGAGACATAGAGGTATTCCCTTTTCGTTATGACCTAAGAGCCAGGTCGTAACAGTGGCTGTTTGGATGTATGGGCTGTCAATGCCAGAAAGTAGTTTTGTGCCACTCAGTAGGCGTTCCCGCATAACTTCAGGGTATGAGAAAGTCACGCGCATACCCTCTATATAGGATGGGAGAGATATATGCTGTATGATATTGCTGTATGATAATGATAATAAACCGCTTTTAGATTAGCATTCTGAGTCACTGGAACAAGTACAAGCGCAGTACAAGTTGTACAACACATGTGTATGCATGTAGGTTACTGGAGTAATGCAACCCATGATGGAAAGAAAGTCGCGTTAGCAGAGAAGCATACTTCTTTAATTATGCATTATCCTTTACATTTGTACTACATTAGTCAGTGCTATAAATAGGCTGAGATGCTGTGTCTTCTTTAGATACTAACTCGGGTCCGGTTTACTTAAAGAGACAGTATTGTACAGTGGTTCTCAGAATGGGGTCTGGGCACCCCCAGGCCCCCAGGGGGTCCTTGAGGGTGTTCCAGGGGGTCCCCCGCTAAATGTTTAACACATTTAGACCTGAGGACGATGCTACAATTTCTTTCTGAAAAATGTTTCTATGTCAGTGGTTCTCAACCTTTTCATGTCAAGGACCCCAAAAAATATCTGTATTTGGCCACCGACCCCATCTGAAAATATGTTGTTCCAGGGACTGCCCCAGAAGCAAAGATATGAGTTAAAAACGTTTGCTCTGAAAGAATATATATTCCAACTTTGTGACATTTTCACGATTTTTCAAAAATAGCAGATCTACAAGCTCGTAGATCTGCTATTTTTCAATAGCTCATGATGCTTCAAACACCAAAAGGGGTTCCCGCCCAGAATGGGTTAAAGCACTTTTACCCTATATGTGGGATTTAAAGGTATATTCAGTGATTTCACTTAATTCAAATATCACTTATTTTTTCTTATTTTTTGGATAATCCTCCCTACTATAAAGTGTGCTGACCATATAAGGAGTTCCTCCCTGTCCCCAGCGAGCCCCTGGGGTCAAAAAACCCTAGTTTCGGTTTGGGCTTTGGGTGGCAAAGCCTTCATCCAATCAGGATGAGAGGGGCCTTCCTCCAATCATGATCGAGTGGGGCGGGCATTGGTGCATGTGCTGTTGGTCTGTTGTACTTCCCCCACTGTAGAGCGTGTACATGTGCACATCTTGTTACCGGGTGGACCAGGGTTTTTTCCAAATCACCCGAATCACTGAATGCTCCTTTAAAACGAATTGCTGATCTACATGTACAAGCTCACAATGCGTCGTGAGCTTGCAGATAACAACAAATCTTTTTTTACACACTTGTATGGATAATGGGGGTCCCGGCGGGGACAAAGTATTTTCAGCTGCTGCTGCCAAATACGTCCTTGACCTGAAAAAGGTTTGAGGACCATCGATCTAGAGAGTCCAAACAACAACACGCATGAATAAAACAGGCTGTATGCAGTTTTCACAGTAGACTACAGTACGGATTCTCCCTCCAAAGATACAGCATTTACTTCATAATGCTGTTCACGCTTCAGCAAAGTCTCTTCAGTGACTGTGGGTTAACGCCATCAAACTTAATCTTCTTCTCGGAACCCTTTTTCATATCTGATCTACTCATGTACGCTTTGCTTGGGTTTGCTTCTGTGTGTGTGTGTGTGTGTGTGTGTGTGTGTGTGCACGTGCGTGCGTGTGTCTGCGTGCGTGTGTCTGCGTGCGTGCGTGTGTGTGTGCGCGCGTGTGTGTGTGTGTGTGGGGGGGTGTGTGCGTGCGTGTGTGTGCATATCTGTGAGATTTTCTTTGTACAGTATAGTATTTATCTGGTATGTGGGAGATAATGACATCACATTGGTATGCATGCCTGGCAATTAATCTCCATTATCTCCCTACACACACACACACACACACACACACACACACACACACACACACACACACACACACACACACACACACACACACACACACACACACGCGCACACACTGTGTACTAGGGAGTCAGATATAACAGGGTTAGTCAGGTCATGAACATCTATAAGGGCACACAGCACCTTCTCCTCCACACATAACAGGCAGGCTGCTTATCGTCGTCATCGGCCGGAATCTCCATAATTCAACTTTTTTTCCCGTAAATGAATGCCCTACTTCATCATACAAGAGTGTCACGCAAACATAGTGAAAATAGCAGATCTACAAGCTCACAGCTCGTCGCATTATTGCGATGCGTTGTGAGCTTGTAGATCTGCTAGTTTCACTATTTGTTTCCCCAATATTTTTTATGGCTTTCGCCTTTATTTTTTATTTTATAGAGGGATACAGTAGGCTGACAGAGATGGGCGGGTGACACTCAGTAAAGGCCGTCAGGACCGGGAGTCCTGCACACTGGCAGACTGGATAACCAGCCAAGGTGCCCAGGCGGCTATACGCCAGCCGCCGTTTCACTATTTTAAATTATTAGGGTTTTGGACATCGGGCAGCTACTGTGTGTTATTAAAGACGGCAGTATTTGGACAAGTTGGCTCCTTGTCCTTTGTCATGCCAGCAATGTTCAGACCACCACATTTACATACATGGCCCACGCTTCCTAAATATGAGTACACAGAGTGCATGTGCTCATATTTAGGAAGGGGGTCTTGGTCCGTTCGGCAGTGCCGGTAAACTGCTGCTAAAAAACGTGGCAGTGCCTTGTGTTTAGCCAAAATCAGCCTCATGGTGGCGCTATAACAGGCCGTTGTGGAATATTTGGGGCAGAGGTTCATCGTTGACATCCAGGGAGTGTGTGTGCACAGTTTGGCATGGAACAGGCCAATGGTGCCGGAGATTAGCTGGTAACGGACTGACACACACACAAACACACACACACACACACACACACACACACACACGGACACACACGGACGGACGGACGGACGGACGGACGGACGGACGGAGTGCAAAACATGCTCTCTCCCCATGCCTTTGGCCTGGTTGAGACAAGAATAGATGGTTTAGCCACTAATTAACCACTTACACCGTCTAGACTTGCTAAACTGCACCTGAGTTGTCTCTGTAGCCTACTTCACCCAGATCTCTTTGACAAAAACAGCTGATCTATTAGAATGTTATAAGCTCACAGCCAGATCTTCTCATTTTGGCTAATGTTCCCCCCAAAATATGGATGATGGGCGATCCAACGCATTGTGATGGGCGATCCAACGCATTGGGATGGGCGATCCAACGCATTGTGAGCTTGTAGTTGTTTTAAATATTTTGATTTTTCACAGCTTTTTTGGCTTTGTCTATAATGACTTGCCCAAAACTCAGCACACCAGGTTGAAAGTGGTTAAACAAAACGTATTATAAATATTAGGTTAACAGATTGGCTACAGTATTTGGTAATAATTGCAATCTTGCTTTGATGGTATTTGAAGACATCCTCACCAAAAGCTGAACACATCCACACATGCTCTCTCTCTCTCTCACACACACACACACACACACACACACACACACACACACACACACACACACACACACACACACACACACACACTGACCCCATCATGTAGATGGCCTGTGTGTTTTCCGTGGCTGAACAATGGGTTCTGAGTGGTATCGTGAGAGCTGAGTGGGATTAGTGCTAACCTCCGAGGGTCCCCCCACCCCCCCTCCTCTCTCTCTCCCTCTCTCTCTCTCTCTCTCTCTCTCTCTCTCTCTCTCTCTCTCCATCTCTCTAAAGCCTCTTTTGTGTGACTGTGAATAGGAACATGGTGCCCTGAGATTGCCTGTCTGCAAAAAATCCTGTCCTACATGCTGTGTTCTTTGTCTCCGACCGTGTAAAATAAGTAATGCACGGTGCGGAGGCGTATGTGTGTGTGTGTGTGTGTGTGTGCACTGCTCCACTAACTCCTGTCCTATAGCTCTCATGTAATTTAAGACCTGGGGCCGATTCTACAATTGCCTTCTAAAATCAGTAGTTGTCACACTCGCAAGATTTCTTTTTAAATGTGCAAAAATAGCTGATGTACAAGCTCGCAAGTGCGGCACAAAGTGACACGCTGTGAGCTTGTAGATCCGCTATTTTTGGTATGAGTATGAGTATGAGTATTTGAGTATGTGCAAATGTAACTTGTACACTGGCAGAGTATACGAAATGTACAATTTAGTAACCTCTGTCATTTCTTCCTGTCTCCATTTCGCTGTGGCACGCAGCGGAAATATGCAAACGACACACCACCACACCAATTCTCCCCTCCGTCACGTGCGTGTTTCGACCAAAGACAAGAAATTATTGGATCACGAGCGGTCTCACTTTCACCTTCCTTAAGCTTCTTCCTCCGTTTCTTTAAATATTTATTTTGTCTGATATAAACTGCCGCGATTGGACATCTCCTCCAGGAAGTGACACATGTCCGGACATTTGTGTGTCCTCGTCCGGCTGAGGAAAACACTGGAGGGCCTGGCTGCAGGTGTTACTGTAATCACGGCTCCCAGGGCTTCAGTTTAACAAGGCATGCTTAGCCTCTCAGCCAGTATCTAATCATCCTTGTTATAAAGGACACGGACACTGGACCATCACAATAAGTGTGTCTTTTATCTCTGATTGTCTTGCTGTGGGGGGGTGGTGGTCTCAGCATGGCTGTGCAAACTATTATATTCCCCCCCATTTCGGCACATTCCCCATTAGTGCTAATAGGTTTTCAAATAGGCTTAAAGTGTGTGTCGTACTTTTAAACCTGGTGTGGTTGCCGACAGGCAAACAGAATATTGTTATTGGTCTTTTTTTCTCTCCTCTGATTGCACGACGATTACACCCCCTTGACTATAATTCTACAGGATAAACTTTTATGCCCTTGCATGATTGGATCAATGAATGAAGGATTTATTTTGGTCCTTGTTTACAGATAATACAATTACAGCATAATAATAATTACAAAAAATAAAACAAATTCATGACCGAAAACGGCATAGGCTGAAGCGTAGTGCTTATTATTTGCCTATATCCTTACATAAAAAAATAAAATAATAATAATTTTAATATTTAAAAAACAGTAGGATCAATACCACAATAAACGGTGACAACACAATATGTAATATAGATAGGCAACCACACTCACAGGCAGTTTAGAGACCAGGATAACTGCATGTATTTTGTGAGGGTATACCTACCCTATAGGGGACACAGGGAGAACATGCAAACTCCACACAGAAAGGCCCTTTTGCCAACTATGGGCACTGATGATGCGGAGGATAGAACACGCCCCCCAGTGCTCACAGCGTCCCCAGCGGGAATTGAACCCAGGACCTTCTAGCTGTGAGGCAACAGCACTACCAACTGTGCCACTGTGCCACTTCCCCTCCTCCTTTCATTGCAAATTCAGTATCGCTCACTGCACATTGATTGTTTTTGTTTTTTTATTTAACACAATGCTTATGAGAGGGAGAGAGGGAGAGAGAGAGAGAGCGAGAGAGAGAGAGAGAGTCATCGTCATGCTTGAAACGATTACTGAGAGAAATTACGTTCCGTCTGCCTTTGATTTCAGATTCGCCTGTTACCTGTCCTCTGTTCATCTCCATCCTGATGTGCATTATAAATGGACAAAGGAGGTGTGTGTGTGTGTGTGTGTCCGTGCGTGCGTGCGTGCGTGTGCGCGCGCGCGTGTGTGTGTGCAATGTGTTCGATTTTTTTAGGGCCGAGTGCTTCAACACTGGAGAGCCTCCATGGGGGCTTGGGTTAGGGTTGGAGTTCTACTTGGTTGTGCACTGACTGGTGTTGCACACTGAACATAATTGGGTTTACAAGCTTGCCTACAAGATCGGCTGTTTTAGGCCTGAGGGTAGGCGGTAAAAAATGGAAATCATAAAGCCCAAACCACACCAAAGGGTCGGGTTATTGGGACAAAACAGTTTTTAAGGTAAACCACACCTATGCAACTCATTGAATTGCAATGTGTTGCTTTGGTTTGGTCTACCTTAAAAAACGTTTTGTCCCAACCCGACCCTTTGGCTGGATGTCCTCACAAGCATAGTATTACAAACGTGTGTGTGTGTGTGTGTGTGTGTGTGTGTGTGTGTGTGTGTGTGTGTGTGTGTGTGTGTGTGTGTGTGTGTGTGTGTGTGTGTGTGTGTGTGTGTGTGTGTGTGTGTGTGTGTGTGTGTGTGTGTGTTGTGTGTGCGTGTGCAACAGCCCTCTCCATCTTCCATGGAGCTGACCTGGTTTGTGGTGTCAAGTGGTGGTGTGGTCAGGGCGGGTGTGTGCAAGTGTTCCATTCATCCTCTCTGTGACAGAGCAGAACAGCATATAGCTTCCCCATTACAACATGTGATGGATGCTTCTGTTCTCTGACTGCTGCTGGGTGGATGGATGGATGGGTGGGTGGGTGCCAGTGTTGTTTTTGGCAGCACATTTTGGTTTTAGTCGTAGTCTCTTGAATAGTTTTCATTTAGTTTTAGTCACATTTTAGTCACCTGGAATGTTTTAGTGTTAGTCTAGTTTTAGTCGACTAAATCTACAGTTGATTTAGTCGAACAAAATGTATTCTGGCAGGCCTTGATGCCGTCGTTTTTTGCACTTTCTGAATATAGCTGATCTACAAGCCCACAACGCGTTGTGAGCTTGTAGATCGTCTATTTTCAGCATGCAACTAATTGTAAAATGACTTATAGTGGATCTCTTGTCCACTAGTCCCTTCCTAACATTTTAGTCTATAGTTTTAATTTGTTAGTTTTAGTCATCATAGCTTAGTTTTCATTTAGTTTTCGTCAGTGGAAAAAGGTGGTCGACGAACATTTTTCGTCTTAGTTTTAGTCGACGTAAACAACACTGGTGGAGAAGTTCTCCCATTTGTATTTATTTAGCCCATTTAGACCTGAGGACCCGATTCTACAAATGTCTTTTAAATCAGAGATAGACCCCGACGAAGACCTTGTAGGTCCAAATGTCTTTTAAATCAGAGATAGACCCCAACGAAGACCTTGTAGGTCCAAATGTCTTTTAAATCAGAGATAGACCCCGACGAAGACCTTGTAGGTCCAAATGTCTTTTAAATCAGAGATAGACCCCGACGAAGACCTTGTAGGTCCAAATGTCTTTTAAATCAGAGATAGACCCCAACGAAGACCTTGTAGGTCCAAATGTCTTTTAAATCAGAGATAGACCCCGACGAAGACCTTGTAGGTCCAAATGTCTTTTAAATCAGAGATAGACCCCGACGAAGACCTTGTAGGTCCAAATGTCTTTTAAATCAGAGATAGACCCCGACGAAGACCTTGTAGGTCCAAATGTCTTTTAAATCAGAGATAGACCCCGACGAAGACCTTGTAGGTCCAAATGTCTTTTAAATCAGAGATAGACCCCGACGAAGACCTTGTAGGTCCAAATGTCTTTTAAATCAGAGATAGACCCCGACGAAGACCTTGTAGGTCCAAATGTCTTTTAAATCAGAGATAGACCCCGACAAAGACCTTGTAGGTCCAAATGTCTTTTAAATCAGAGATAGACCCCGACGAAGACCTTGTAGGTCCAAATGTCTTTTAAATCAGAGATAGACCCCGACGAAGACCTTGTAGGTCCAAATGTCTTTTAAATCAGAGATAGACCCCAACGAAGACCTTGTAGGTCCAAATGTCTTTTAAATCAGAGATAGACCCCGACGAAGACCTTGTAGGTCCAAATGTCTTTTAAATCAGAGATAGACCCCGACGAAGACCTTGTAGGTCCAAATGTCTTTTAAATCAGAGATAGACCCCGACGAAGACCTTGTAGGTCCAAATGTCTTTTAAATCAGAGATAGACCCCGACGAAGACCTTGTAGGTCCAAATGTCTTTTAAATCAGAGATAGACCCCGACGAAGACCTTGTAGGTCCAAATGTCTTTTAAATCAGAGATAGACCCCGACGAAGACCTTGTAGGTCCAAATGTCTTTTAAATCAGAGATAGACCCCGACGAAGACCTTGTAGGTCGAAACGCCTTGGTAATTTTCTGTTGCCTTGCTCAATAAAATAAAATAATCATATTTATATTTTTTCACCAAAGACGGAGTGCCTTGGAATCCTTTTTTCTTTGCAAGTCTGCATTTTTACACCTTTTTGAAATTAAGCAGTACCACCTTGTTTTCTGTCTTCTAAATCATGACAGTTTTCAGAAAAACCTGTGTTTCTATATCAGTGGTGCTCAAATCCTTTCATGTCAAGGACCCGCAGAATGATACGTATGTACTTGGCTGCCGACTCCTATCTCACAATGTTTTGTTCCAGGGACCCCCAGAAGCAAAGAGTTGAGTTAAAAACGATCGCTGTGAAATAATATATATTATATTCAAAGATTTGCACACATTTTCATGATTTTTCAAAAATAGCAGATCTTTCAACAGCTAAAGTTTAAAATAATGGTTAAACTAGTTGAAAGTTCCGTGCCAGTTCTTAATGGGTTAATAAAGGCGTGTATTCAAAATTTGACTTGAGTAAAAGTAGAATTGTAATGGCATCAAAATATAGCTACCAAAGTAACACAATATTTTGAAAATAGTCAATCTATAAGTTCAGCCACGCGTTGTGAGCTTGTAGATTGTCTATTTTCGAATACATAAAGTATAGCCTATAAAATAGGTCTTAATTAGGTTTTGTAATAATAATTTAAACCTACAGTGCATTGTAACTACAGCTGTTATTGTATTTGAGTAAAAAATAAGTATTGAAAAAGTGGAAATACTCAAGTAAAGTAAAAATACGTGTTACTTACTGTAGTGCTAGAGTAAATGTACTTTTCACAACTGATGGAGACTTCTGGAGATTGAAAGTTGGAGTTCTATTTAATTTTTTCTAAATGTCTTCATAGATATTTCAGTCTAACATTTATCGCTGCAGTATTTTAATGCAAGCGACACATACATTTTCATAGTGACACATTGACGTTGTGGCATCTAGCCCTAGAGATAACTTATAATGAGTATAGGACGCCGGAAAACCTAAACTTTGAAATTGCCAAACTAAGAAAAGGGATTTTCTTTTTCCCCGAAAAAAGAAAATTCAGTCACAAAAGAAGAAGCTGGGAATCAATAAATCACTGTTTCACGTGTTTGGGTCGTGGAACAATCTTTAAAAACTATTTTCACTAGCCTCGGAAACCCAGACGTTTTTATTTCCAGGGAGAAAAAAAAAGTCTGGGTCCGAGTCCACTTCAATTCGGCATAGAGTGGTGCAAACATCGCTCACTCTCTGCTGATTTCTGATCGTCTGCACCTTTGTTAAATTGACACACACGCACACATGTACACACACACACTCCTCTCTCTCTCTGTCGCTCTAAGTAATTAGTCTCATGTCGCGCAGCTGCACATAGTTTCTCCCGGCGGATCCTGCCGGGAGCTGCCTATGCCATAAAAAGCATAGGTGATTCATTTCAGTGGAAGTTGCTCAGTGGCGTTTTGAAGCACCCGGAAAACTGCCGGAAGTATAATTATAACTCAATGGCTCGATCGAGCGGAAGTTTAGCCTAGCCTAACCCCGGACCGCAATTTCGAGGTCCGGGCTTACGCACGTGACGTCATGAACGTCCGTCCACCTCCATGAAAGTGCTGCAATTCCAGATTTTGCCAGTAGGTATTGGCAGCTTCAACGTTGGATAGCCTTACTGGGGGCTTGGGTTGGGGAGGTCAGGTTGTGGAGAGGAGCTGAGGTCCGACGGGACTTCGCACTGGAGCACGACCGATACTGGATGTTTGGGTTCGATACCGATACTGATATTAGGGAGTAAAATAAATTCCCATGTCGATATATTAGCCGATTTCTATACGCATACACCTAAAACACGTCGGCCAATATCCTTTGGAGCAGTGGTTCTCAAACGTTTTCATGCTGTCAAGGACGCCCAAATTGATGTTTTTGGCCACAGACTGGCGTCTGAAATTGTTTGGTGCCAAGGACCCCCAAAAGAGAAGATTTATGTTAAAAAAAAATCAAAATTATACAAAGATTGTCAAACATTTTCGATATTTAAAAAATACAAATACAAATGTAAGTAGCAGATGTAGATTTGTAGATCTGCTATTTTTGATAGCCAACATATTAGCTGTTCAAACACCTTTTTCCAACAGTTATGCAATAATGCAACATATTTATTGTTTATGAGAATGCGTAATTATACTGTAAGTACCACTGTTTTTTTTAACATTATTTGAATAGCCAGCATTTAAAATTATCCATTGCCCGTGCCTTTTAAGTCCAAATCAGGCAGGAGGGTTGACTTGATACGAGGGGAACGAAGGGAGAGTTTTTAAAACGAGGCAGGCAGGCTCGCAGCCTTCTGGGTGAGATGTTCTGTCGGGGCTCGGGGGACAGCTTTGGGAGTGCTGCCAGAACAGAGTTATTGTAATCCAGAGGCGAGATGAGGAGAGCGTGGCGCAGCACGGACGTGGCGCTCCGCTCGGCGGGGGTCCCTGGCGAGGCAGGATCAGTGGATGTTGTGTAACGCAAACCCGCTGCAGCACCACCGGGATACATGAAAGCACACCGGCGTGCTGCTGAATCAATCAGGAGAGATGCGGTGGCTCTGTGCTTTGCTCTGCAACGCAGTTTGCACACACACACACACACACACACTCACACACACACACACACACACACACACACACACACACACATAGTTCTTAAACGCTTGCATAGACAGGGGTATGTGTAAGGTACGTATATACATGTGTACGTATATATAGAACTGAGCACACATGCAGTCACGTTGGAGACTGATACATCATTATGTACTTCAAGACATCTATTCCAGTAAGAACTCTAAAGTGACCTAGTTGTGTGTAACCTCCTTTACTGCGGTGGGGGAGGAGGGTGGGGGTGGGTGTGTAGAAGTGTTTAGGCATACAAAATGTTTTATTTTTTTATACTATTTTTATATTATTCAAATCAAAGGGGAAGACATAGTCACATTTCCATTTGGCTCACAGCACAAAAAACAAAACTGCGCTAACCCGTTTTGGCATGGAGCTTTCCCCCGAATGCTTCAAACTCTCTGAGTTTGAATTATTATTCTAATTTCTTGTTATTTTACCATCAAGACCTGAGGCAGAGTCTACAAATGTCTTGTAAACCAGTAGTTATTTCAAGATTTTTCAAAAATGTTCCTCCGTCCGTTCCGTCCATCTAGTCTGGACTGTGTGTTGCATCCTCTCTGCTCACCCGTCCCTCCATCTTGTCCGTCCTCTATAGTGCGCTCTCCGCACGCACGCACGCACGCACGCACGCACGCACGCACGCACGCACGCACGCACGCACGCACGCACGCACGCACGCACAGACACACATACACATACACATCCCTCTGTCTTGGAATCACTCTTCTGTACTGTGTGTCTTATCTCTGTCCTCACCTGCATTCCTTGGCCTCCTCCCGTCCCGTCCTCTGTCCACAGGTTCTTTGTCGACACGCCCCACACTGAGCTTCACCTCCTCTCTCTCTCTCTGTCTCTGTCTCTGTCTCTCTCTCTCTCTCTCTCTCTCTCTCGTGTGTGTGTGTGTGTGTGTGTGTGTGTGTGTGTGTGTGTGTGTGTGTGTGTGTGTGTGTGTGTGTGTGTGTGTGTGTGTGTGTGTGTGTGTGTGTGTGTGTGTGTGTGTGTGTGTGCGTGTGCGCAGTGTTCTTTATCAGCGGCTGCCGTCTGGGTATTAGCTGGGGGAAATGGGTTCGTAATGAAACACAGAGAAGAGCTGTACAAACAGCATTGACCAGCCAGGTGTGTGTATGTGTGTGTGTGCGCACGTGTGTGTGATTAAGGTCACATGCACTCTCTCACTCATCTTGTGAAATTGGGTTTGTCCCCCCCCCCTACCCCCCCTTCTCTCTGTCTCTCTCTCTCATCGGGTCCTCCTCATATTGGCCGCTTGTTTTTATTCGTTCTGAACTCTCTGCTTCTAATTTGTATCTCTAATTATACACACCTCTATATAGTAGCTGATTGTTTGTGAAGCAGAGGACTGCGGAGGGGTTGTAGTCCCACGGGACTCAACAGGAACGTTGTGGGTGGTACAGTGTTGGCCAGTCTGGCCATCATCCGACACTTATGGCCATCGTCTCTGTCGGGTGGAAACCTCATTATGTCCAAAACTTAAATGTCAAAACTAGCAAAAGCAGCATCTACAAGCTTGGAACGTATCACTTTGCGCCGCTTTCCGAGCTTGTGAATTGGCTATTTTTTATGCTCTTGTGTCATACTGTGCTATGATCAAGTATAGGTCGTAAATTATTTCTGAAAAAGTATAACGGAATTAAGTATTAAGTAAAGAGGCATTTGCCGACAGCAATGCCACTTTATTCTTGTTATTGTACTACGCAGGAGTGGGTTGTCATTTTTGTCTATCATCACAGCCCATCGTTGCTGTTGGGCATCTCCATATTGATTTAACTTTTTGTGTTTTCTCGTAAATTGGCGCCGTATATGTGATCATTCTACAGCGTCACACAAAAGCATCAAAAGTAACGGATCCACGAGCTCGCCGAGTTTCGAGCTTGTTGATTTTCTATAATTTTGCACATTTTTCATTTAAATCCTGGAAAATATAACAGTTTTAGACATAATGCGGGTGCGTGCATGCATGCACGTGTGTGTGCGTGTGCGGGTGTGTACATGTGTGTGTGTGTGTGCGTGTGCGCATGTCTGCGTGCGTGCGTGCGTGCGTGCGTGCGTGCGTGCGTGCGTGCGTGTGTGCGTGCGTGCGCGCCAGCCACCTCCTACCCTACTGTCCCACACTGCCGTATTGTCTGCCATGCCATTATCTGTGCTGTCTCTGCACTAAAGTACGTCCATGTTTCGTAGAGGAGGAGCAGATCAAACAGAGCACTGTGTGGCACTGAAGGGGGACTATTGTCTCTCCACTGTGTCTGTCCACAGTGCTGTGGGTACAGTAGTAGTACAGTATGTGTGGACGTTTCCCCCACACACACAGCATTAAGGAATGCTTGGCTCACTCCTTAACTCACTCTAACAACACCACCTGACGTCATATCATCATATCGTATCATGCATAATATCATTAATTTTAAAGTTTTATTAACTAAACGATGGTCTTCAGATCAGCACTCACTGACAACAGACAGGTCTGACACGCAGGGCCTAAAGACGAGGTGTGATGTCACACGCCCAACGCCAATCAGAGCCTCACTAAATGCAGCATTAACTTAAGCCAGATTTTGTTATACTTAGTTGTATGCTGGTGTCGCAAGCTGTAAATAGCAGATATACTAGCTCACAACGCGTCACATTTGTGATGCGTTGTTTGTGAGCTTGTAGACCTGCTATTTACTGAACCCGACGCCGGCGGCAAGCAACTAACTGAGGCTTTAGTCAGTGACGAAGCAACTCCGTCAATTAGGAAGTCACTGGGCTTGTTGTTGTCTAGGCAGAGCGCTAGTGTACTCTCTCTTACCCAAATTCCTGAAGGATCAAATGTTTGCATAATTCATAGGATACGGAGTACTAAATGAGGGCAAAAATAGAGCAAAGTAAAAGTAAAGTTCTTTTGGAGATGTTTTTTTTGTGGGGGAGAAAAATACTTTTGTCCACATCTGTGGATTTGAACCACTGTCCAAATGGACTCGTACGCATCCGTAACTCTGAGAATTGAAAGACAGTTATATAAAGTTATATAAAGTTGGATTTTCATCATAGCCGATGGCAGACATTTTTTATGCCCATTGCGCCATTCGTGGCACTATGGCGGACCAGCACCTCTGTGATATTTCATGTCTAGGGACCCACTTACTCAGTTCAAGCCAGAAATTCCCCCAACACCAAATTGAGAGCATGGGTCTTCATGCCAGGGACAGGACTATTACAGAAATGCTCTGTTTCACGTAAATGGTTCTCTAAGGGGTTAATGTACAGTGTGATTTGTATTAATATTACAGAACTGCAAAGTTAACTAGTAACTAAAGCTGTCAAGTAATTGGAGAGGAATACAACATATTTGAAACATGGAGATGTGAGGTTTCCCCCCGACAGCAGCGATAGTTAAATTAACAAAGTGTACTCTCACACTGAATGTACGGATTTAGATCAACTCAGAACTGCAAAACTATTCTGCACATGCACACACACAAGTTCAGAATGTAAACAACACACATTCACAGTCTACATATACAGTAGGTCTCTGAGTAGTGGGGTAGAAGTATGAAGTATTAAAAAAACCCCACTGATTCTCAAGTAAAGTCAAAGTACCTCAAAACCGTACTGTACAGTACTGAAGTAAATCGTCTCTGTTGGGTGGAAACCTCATTTGTCCAAAACTGTTACTTTTCACAATCCACAAGTATCAAAAGCAGCAGATCAACAAGCTACTACTTTTGTGTCACACTGTAGTGGGATCAAGTAGGGCGTTAATTAACTGAAAATAAAATATGGAGATAAGAGGTTTCAACAGCGATATGTACTTCAGCTACCTTCCACCACTGAGACTGTGAACAGTCTCCATGGGCAACCAGCGGCGAGCTCACATCTGTAGGAGGACTTAGTGTTGGAAAGAATGGCCGTGGGCAACGGCTCTGACCCAGAGATGAGCTGCAGGCAGAGGGATGCATTTGCCAATCTGTTGCCCTTAGCAACGCTCCCCGCACTGCTTGCATCCCTGTGTTTGGCACACACGCCAAGACCTGAGGCCGATTCTACAGCCTTCCACACAGTGGTCAAAAATAGCAGGTGTACATGCTATGAGCTTCTAGATCTGCAATTTTTGAATAATCTAATCTAATCTAAAATGACACAGATGGTTTAAGTTTAAGTAGCAATACCACAATGTAGAAATACTTTGTTATTTTTTTTTTTTGGGATCAAAATAAACGACAAAAAAACAAAAGTGCCGAAATTAAATTAAATATATATTAATTATCTGCAAAGCGTTGTGAGCTTGCAGATTGTCTATAATTGAATAGCCAACCTGCAAAACAGGGCTTCATTGGTTAATGTATGTTTTGTAATAATAATCTACATCTACAAAGAAACTATTAGTACAGTACAATTATCAAATAATTGTGTTAAGTGACAGGCTATTATCAAATAATTGTAGTGGAGTCAAAAGTACATTTGTACCAGTAATGAAACATGGACATACAGTACTCATGTAAAGTAAACGTACCTTAAATTGCACTGCAGTAAATGTACTTAGTTACTTTCTCAACCCAACTCAAATTGCATTTATAAAGCACAATTAAAATGACAACCAAAGTGCTATGGGGACCAAGCGAACCCATTAATACAGCAGATTAAAAACACTAACAAATTAAAATACACAGCAGAAAACGGTGAGGTCCTGGGGGTGCCAGTTTCAACTGCATGTGCTCAAAGGCTAGAGAAAAATAACATGATTTAACAGTGTCTATATGGACTGGGGAGCTCTAATGTTAAGCGACAGGCTATTCCAAAGCCTCGGGGCAGCCACAGCAAAAAGCTTGATTACCTCAGCTCTTCAAGCTGGCTGTGGGCACACGCGGCGGCAGCTGGTCAGACACCCTTAGCTCTGGGTGGAATGTAGTGAGATCTACCAGGGAAGGGGCAGAGAAAGCAACAACAACACACAGAAAATAAAGAACATAAACAAGACAAAAAGAAAATTAACAAGACACTCTTGATGAAGGTCCAGAGGGACCGAAACGTCATGTCAGTTTGAATAAAACCTATGCTGCTGAGCAGGAGCAGAGTTCATACATGTTTGTTCATGATTGCTTAATTTGTCACCGTCCAACGCACCTGCATCTAAACGAAGTTCAATGACTTTAACAAGAACAAATGACATAAATGTAAATCATGACTGTAGTAACAGTCTGAAAACAGGCCTCCGCCCAGGCTGACTGGGGAGCGAGAGACACACTCGAGATGTTATCCCAGCCAGAAGCAAACATTTAAAAAGTACGCACGCACGCACGCACGCACACCACAACTCTGGTTCAAAACCAGAAACTCCCCCGAGTCCTGAGCTTGTATTAACCCTACAGACTCACTTTCTCTCTTTTATTTTATGTTGGCCTCCAACCCTCCATCTCATCTCTCTCTTTCACTCTCTCTCTCTCTCTCTCTCTCTCTCTCACTATCCTCTGCAACCCTCCCTCGCTGCGCAAAAAAATAAAACATTTTGGTTTGTTATCGCCTTTGTTTTTTAACACCCACGCTTGGCTCTCTCGCTGTAGTGTAGGTGTGAATGTATGTAGAGGAAAAGTGTGCCAGAATAAATAAGCAATTACCAACCTGTGGTGCCAGCTGGGCCCACTGCACTGCATGGGCTGTGAGGATGTAACAAGTGGGCCTCCCAAACAATTGGCAAAAAGATAAGGTTTTAGTCATGGAATACTGTAACATCAATATTCAAAAGGAATAATCTAAAAAACAATGCTATTTTGTTATCATAGAATGTTAGTTGCATTGATTCAAGCCGATTGATTGATTAATTGATTGATTGATTGATTGATTGATTGATCATTAAAATGAACATGCTCTTAAAATGCACGCTTGCCCAGTGCGGTCCACCCATAATGTCCACTTAACACGGCAGCCGTCTGGCTGCTGTGTTAAGTGGACAGATCGATAGACCGCAAACATTTTCGATATTGATCAAGTGGGCCTTGATCCAGAATTGGTTGGAAATCACTGATATAGAGGCAAAAAAAACAAAGAAAAAACCAAACACAGCTATAAAGCCAATGTTTTTTTCCAGAGCCGTAAAAAAAGAAAGAAAAAAGCCTGTATCAGCATCTTGGAAATAAGCACATCATTCACCGTTCTGACAACGTCGGAATTAGGTATTAGAACGTTCTGTGGAGTTTGCTTCTATCCAATTACAATAGGTTATGCAGGTCTATTTCAAAGAAGGTGTTAAGGTTGAAGCACGATATTTAGCTTCAGCGTTGGACGTTGCAGTGTATGCAGGTGCAGTAGTTACACTGCACAAGCACATGCAATGTAAGGCGTTTTGGGACCTCTTTGAACTGCTTGACGCTTAACGAAATCTAACAAGGTTTGCATTTTTTGGACCGACTAATCTGAAAGAAGAATAGTCCAGGAAATCTGATATAATAATACGATTTAGTCTGGCTTTTAAAGTTGTACCATGGTGGGGTTTCGATCAGTTTGTTCTCAACCTGGGGTCAAGGGACCTTCAGGGGTCCTTGATGAGGTTCCAAGGGTGTCCTCGGCTAAGTTAGTATTGATGGTTAGGAACCAAGTGGAACCTTACTGGTCTGAGAGTGTATCGATCTGTACAAATGGATCTATCTGTATACTCAGAGTTAAATTACAAGGGTTCAAGGTGATTCTCAGCCCCAACAGTAAGCACAGACCCCCATCTGATACCATTTAGTTTTTTTTAGTTTTTTTGGGGGGGGGGGAGACCTCAATCTACACAAATCTGAGTACTTCTTCCTCCACTGATTCTGGCAGAGTAGGATGAGAGGGAGGACCGTGCTTTATGTCTCTGGCTTGCTAGCCGTTAGGAGGAAATCGCTCCTATTGTTGTCATTGCCTTGAAGTGAACCTGGCTGGCTCCACGATGCTGCATATACTGTATTTACACGTACACACTACACTTTTCTTCAGCTATACACAGCTTTGGTTCAGTGGTTCATGGGGGGGTCAGGCCGCAATATGTGACAGATGGATAAACTGGAAGTAATCATCTTCTCTTCTCTTCTCTTCTCTTCTCTTCTCTTCTCTTCTCTTCTCTTCTCTTCTCTTCTCTTCTCTTCTCTTGTCTTGTCTTGTCTTGTCTTGTCTTGTCTTGTCTTGTCTTGTCTTGCCTTGTCTTAAGAGCGTACCTAATGCGCTCTTTACTGGTCTGTTTAGTACAGTGGGTTTAAGTGGTACTTCATTTGCAGCTCAACAAAAGCTAATTCATACTATAACTAGTGTATGACGGAGGACAATTTCACGCTAAAATTACAATCCCCACGATACGATTATTAGCGTTTTTTAATCACGATAAACGATAACAATGGCATCCCTACTTCTCTTCTCTCCTCCCCTCTCCTGTACTTGTTCACAAAGTGTGAGTGTTTGCGTGTGCATGCGTGCGTGCTCGCACGTGCTGACAGTACTTGTGCACGAGGCAGTGATGCCAGAGCGTGCCAGGTGAAAAGAAGGCTCATTAGAGGGCTGCTGCAGGTGTGCCTCACATGGCGAGCCCTTGTTCTGTATGCAGGAGGAAGTCACGACCTGACAGCTCCTGTCTAGAGACGAGACACACACACACACACACACACACACACACACACACACACACACACACACACACACACACACACACACACACACACACACACACACACACACACACACACACACACACCCACGCCTGCACTCTCACACACACAAAGTAGTTTGCAACCCTCTGTGCGTCTAAATCCGTACATTCAGTGTGAGAGTACATAGTGTTTATTTAATTAACTGCATTTCGTTGCTTGTATATGCTTTTTATGTTTGTAAATTACTGCCCTATACCTCATCATGCCACAGTGTCCGACGGAAGTAACAAAAAAGGCAGGTCTACAAGAATTGATCTGCTGTTAGAAAGAAAAGCTTTGAAAGTGAAAGTGGTTAAGTGTGTCTGTGGGTTTTTTAACAAATTGAACCGATGAAAAGTATTAACAAGCGTGTGAAACACAGGTTATTTTTCCCTTTTCCTGAAAAGTAACCATTTTGATTTCAACATTAAGGTGCATTCTTTTTTCTCACTCAGTCTAGAAATGTGAGTCAAATAGGACCGTGGCCGCAGACTGATAGTGAAGTGAGAATAAACAAATCCACCAAACGTAGCAAATTAGTCTTGATTCCAGGCTAGCGATCCCCCCCCTCCCCCTGTCTGTGTTTCCATAGCCTCTGCCAGACACAAAGTGTCTTGCTTAATTCCCTCGCCCACTCCAGGACCGCCTCATTCACTTCCAATCTGTCAGAGCTGTCCGTCAATCACCTCGAGTTAGTCCCCCCTCCCCAACCCGCTGCCACACACACACACACACACACACACACACACACACACACACACACACACACACACACACACACACACACACACACACACTGACACACATTTCAATTTCTTTATTTGAGTCCACATTTATAAAATACATTATCAAGGGCACAAATACTTTCAGTTGCTTCTGATATCCCACGCACTCGAAACATCATGTGTCTCAGTGCTTGAGTCCAAACAAGCCCTAAATGTACAGAATATAGGCAACACATGAACTTATTCAAAGCCCCTCCCCAACCCACACACACACACACACACACACACACACACACACACACACACACACGCACACGCACACGCACACACGCGCAACAACACAACAACCACACACTTGCAGCATTACTGCCCTTTTCCCTGCGGTCGTGGTCGGGTGCATACAAATGGGGGAAGATCAGATGAATAATTGAATCCACACGGGAGGGAATGCATAAACGGGTAAACAAGACGCATGAAACAAAATGCAAACAATTGCAGCAGCGAGGCATAAATTAAACACAGAGGCAGAGAGTCCCTGTGGTGCTCGTCGTGAACGCTGCGTCCTTCAATCAGGCGGTCTCAGGGTCAGTAGCACCGGAGGATGGCACGGAATGGGATGCTGGCTTGTTATTGGCCTGCGTTTCGTCTCTGTTGGGGCAGAAACCTCTTATCTCCACATCCTAACCATGCAGTGGTAGATAATGTACTCACATTTTTGTAAAATTATCAATACAGCAATATAGAAAATGTAGAAATACTCTAACAAGTAAAAGTCCAGAATTCAAAATGTACTTAAGTGAAAGTATAAAAGTGTTGGCTAATTGGCTAAGTAAAAGTTCTCATTATGCAGAATGTCCCATTTAAAGTTTTAAAATGTATACAAATCCTTTTGACAATAGCAGATATACAAGCTCACAATGCGTCACATCGCAACACATTGTGAGCTTGTAGATCGTCTCTTTACCAAAATGTAAATAATAGTCCTAAAGTGATTAGGCTGCTTTGTAATACTAATCAAAACAATGTAACTATAGCTAAAGTTTTCACATCAATGTAGTGGAGTAAAAGTACAATATTTGGATCTGAAATGTAGTGGAGTAGAAGTATTGGAAATGGGAAGTGATAGAGTACAAATACATGAACATTTTAAGTAAACTACTTTTTAAGTTACTTTCCACCACTGTAGAAACCACAATTAGAATCCTTGAAAAGTAACAGTTTTGGACATATGAGTTTTCCACCAGATTTGTTTGTTTGTTCAACATGCTAATGTAGTGATGATATTGCGTTTCCGTCTTGGTCCCTTGAAGAGTTATTTATTGCACTGTATCGCTGTAATTGGACGGTTCATTAGAGATGAGCTGATTGGGGCAACTCCCCGTTCAGTCAGTTATACCAATAACTGGATTCCTGTGTAATTACATTTTGTCTGGAATAGTTTTTCCAAACATAATTATACTCTTGGATGAAGGCCTGGTTGATCGCTTATAATTCAATTACTCAGTTGAATTACTAGCATTTCACTTGAAGCAGGTGGGGGGGGGGGGGACAACTCTGATTTTGTTAGTTTGTTTTGTGACAAACTAACAGGCTGCATAAGTGCTAAGGTTTTGTGCCAGGGAGCCCAGAAGTGAAGATCTGTCATGGCAAAACCCGAACAGTATTTCTTGACAAGTTTGGTGCTGATCGGAGCAGCGGTGTGCATCGTAAGTCTGCATGTTACGCTTGTGATGTCCACCGTTGGTCCACCCGCCCTCCCTCCCTCCCGCCGGCCCTCCCTCCCGCCGGCCTGCCCGCCCGCCGGCCTGCCCGCCCGCCGGCCTGCCCACCCGCCTGGACCCTTGTATGTCTGTATAACTCTGAGAGTGTTGGTTCCACTTATACACTCTCAGGGTTATGGGGGGTCCTTGGGGAAAATAAATAAATAAATTATAATAAAAAAGAATAATAATTATAAAAAAGATGTACAATATATGATTCAATATTGTGTAAAAAACCTGGTGGATAATCCAATGCTGGGCTGTGCGCAAGCACTGAGCGCTCAATATTTGCCTCAGTATGGCAGAGTGCTGTCTCATTGACATGCAAACAGTGGTGTGGAGGACTGGAGGTCCAGGGTGGTCCATTGATCCGTTGATCAATGATGGACCCCTACGGATTAATTTGGTTCCAATTGTACACAGTCACGGGGGGTCCTTGAAATAATCAAAAGGTTTGTTGAACCACTGATCTAGTCCCCAGTAGGAAATCAGCTCAACAGCAGCACTTAACCCATTCAGGCCTGACGTCGAAATTAAAAAAAAAAGTTTTCTAAATCATGACAATTTTCGGAAAGATTTGAGGCACATTTTAACGATTTTTCAAAAATAGCAGACCTACAAGTTCATAGCGCGCCACTCGGTGGCGCGCTATGAGCTTGTAGATCTGCTATTTTTCAATAGCTAAATTATAACATAATGTTTAAAACACCAACACGGGTTCCCGCCCCAAAATGGGTTAATGGTTAATGTGGTTAAACGCTAACGTGACATGGATGCGTTCCAGGTCTCAATGGATTAAACTCTAATTGAAGCGCACATCAGACACACCAACACCCGTCAGACAACAACACCTACTTGTTACAGCAAAGCTGTTAATTGTGGCTGCCTGAGAGACTCTTGGCTGCCATGTCGGAGCGACGGTGATACACTGATATCAGCGCTTGTCCACTTATGAAGTGACTGTTGGGACTGGAGGAGAGGGGGGAAGAGAGGGGGTGGTGGTGGTGGTGGTGTGTTTGGAAGGTGACAGAGTGGCTCATTTGAGGATGTCACCAGGTTCCCAGGAGCGATGACACCAGGCCCCTGGACGACGGATGGTAGAGGCCACAGGGTGGTGGTGGTGCGTTGCTGCTGCTATACCTGACCATAAATAGGCCTGGTGGTGCTTTGTCATCAGGCAGAGAGAGAGAGAGAGAGAGGGAGGGAGGGAGAGAGAGAGAGAGAGAGAGAGAGAGAGAGAGAGAGAGAGAGAGAGAGAGAGAGAGAGAGAGAGAGAGAGAGAGAGAGAGAGAGAGAGAGAGAGAGAGAGAGAGAGAGAGAGAGAGAGAGAGAGAGAGAGAGAGAGGAGAGAGAGAGAGAGAGAGAGAGAGAGAGAGGGAGGGACGAGGGAGGGGGGGGGGGGGCAGGGACAGGAAGCATGTGTTGCCATGTCAGCTTATTATAAGCTTGTTTTTCCTGTACAATCGCTTATACATTTTGGAAGTTGTGGGCTGCATTTTGTTCCGCCCCTCCTTCGACACACTGCCCAATGAGGCATCTACTTTCTATGGGAGAGGAACCCAGCTGGGTCCCTGACTCACTAGCAAGATGGTGAATTGATCACTGCGCAGCCATGAGACGGGGATATTTTTGTACATGTGCTCCGTCCACCCCACCCCCACCCCCCCGTCCCTCACTCCTCGCCAGTTCGTCACAGTGCTGGAAAGTGAATTTACTTGCGTAACTCAAGTACTGTACTTGAGTAAAAAAGAGGGGCGAATATTGTAGTTTTGAATCCACTCCAATTTTTTCAAAACTTTAGTTACTAGTTACTTTGTATAACATCGCTGTCGGTCAGAAAACTGTTCTCCATGTTCTAACTTTTGGTGTTTTTTTTGGACATTTTATGCCCTACGACAGTGGTTCCCAAAGTGGGGTCCGGGGACCCCTAGGGGTCCTTGAGGGAGTTCCAGGGGGTCCCCAGCTAATAGACCCACAACACAAATAGACCCTAAGGGGTCCATTTGTTTCCATTTGTACACAGTTAAATTAACTTTTATTTTACAATATAAATTGGGCTCCCATGCAGAGATAGAAATGCCATTAAATTGGGGACGGTAGCCTAATACAGGTCAAACTGCGGGGGCCCTTGAAATTAAAATGGTTGAAAATCACTGCTAGAGCCGCAATAATCTTCTATTATGGGGGGTCCTTGGCATATATTTTCAAAAATCTGTCTGCTGTTCTCGATTTCGGCGACAAATTTGTAATTTGTCACGACTAAAATTATTAGTTATTAGATTATTCTTTTTCTTTATTTTGTATTACTTTTACCTTAGTATACCAATGCCATATACTTTGTACTTAAGCAACATTTTGAATACCAGCCTTAAGGGCCTTGCAAACGTGAAGCAAGGAACGCAGGTGTTGCCTGGATCAACACAGGCCTCCTCCAGGTCTGTTGAAGAGGGGCGCAACAACGCAAGCGTAAAAAAAAAGCTAAACTGAATCCAGGTCTGGTGAGTCGCGGGCGTGTGCACGCAACAAATTCACGGGACCACGCTCACGTAAATACGCTTGCGTTGTCGCATCGCAACTTCTCCGAGCGAAAACGCAGGTCTCATTGAAAATGAACTATAGGCACTCCTCTCCAGTTCCTCTCCTTCTCCACATGGCCAGTCACCCCCCCCCCCTCTTCCTTCACGTCATTGTCTTCTCTGTACCTTCCTCTTTGTCAACTTAACTTCCTGCATGCCTTCTTTCATCTTGGCCATCTTCCATCACCCATCTCTTCCTGTCCAAAACACAGAGTCACTGTTGACGTTGAAGAGAGACAGAGAGAGAGAGGGAGACGGAGACAGAGAGAGAGAGACAGAGAGAGAGACAGAGACTGCCTGTCTGTCTTTTTCTGTCTGTCTGTCTGTCTGTCTGTCTGTCCCATTGTCTCCTTTCCTCTTCCTACCGTTCTGGTTCCACTCTCACCTCCACCCTGCACGACGCCCGGTACACTGGGGGAAAGTAATGGGTAATGTGATCTTAAGGTGGAGGACAATGAATACCGCCACCAGCTCCTCTACGCACTATCCCTATTCACACACTATGCACTGTATCTAGAGAGAGAGAGAGTGAGAGAGGGAGAGGGGAGAGGGAGAGACATAGATGGTGAACATGGTGAGGTTGTTTAGGGTCTAGCCTTGTCACAGCTGCTCTGGGTTTACTGAAATATGCACGGATGAAAAGACCCGACTCTTTCTTGTTTTGTCTTCCACTTTTGTCTCATCTCTCTTCCGCTCTGTTCGTTAGGTCCTTTTGCCTCATCTCTCTTGAATCCTGTCTGTGCTCTGGGTCTCGTCTCTTCACTTTGCTTTCACTTCCAGTCAGAAGAAAGCTGGTCTGGTTCTCGTATCGTTAGCCTGACTGAAGATTGAGATGATGACTTCAAGATGCACTTTTAGACGTTGCGATTTAGTATGTATTTTTGAGGTACAGACTACACACGACGTTCCCGCATGCTGTAGCCTATGTTCTGTGCTTTCATTTGCGTATCCGAAGAAGTGCATCACAGGTACATCGTGGTTAAACAGTTTCGAAAACTCTAAATTCTGTAATCTGGGACTCTTAACTATTATTCTATCAATACATGTTTTTGATTAACACTAGCATGTCTGAAATAAATTCACTACTACTATGACGGCTAACGGTCAGGATGACCGTGTTTTTCGTGCGATTTGATTGGCCATTCTCTCCCCCACTCGTCTAATGATCTTCACACCTCTCCCTGCACCCGTTGACGGCTTGCCATTGTCTTCTAAATGTTACATTCCAACTAATTCCTCATGTGTATACAAATGTAGACTCACAACATAGACTAAATGTTGTTTTAGATGTTATATTTGTTACTGTATATGCGGTTTGCAGAAATAACAATGTCTGACTTTATTTTTCTCGAAACGGAAAAAGAAATATGGTGAAATATGGTGTGTTGACTGACTGGCGTATTGTTTCCACCAAGCGCATAGCTCAATAGATATAAATACATGTTGACTATACACGCCATCTTTAGCATAATTATGTTGGAATAATAAAGTTTATAGCATTGTGACTGAGCTGTGCATGACATTTCCTTTCCGATGCGATTCCAAATAAAAAAATTTTTTTTTCCTATGCACAATGTAGGATGTAGCATTTATTCATATTATACACAAGTAATTTCATTGAAAACAGCCTTTGATTAAGAAAGGAAAGAGGTCCACAGCTCGTAACGATGCTATAAACGTTATTATTTCAACGTTTTGGCAAACAGGTTGCCTTCTGCAGGGTATATTGAAAACGGCCTGGGAAAAAAAACCAACAACCATAATTGTTGCACCACTATACTGTCATCAGCAGTCAACGGCCAGTTAACTCTCAATTGTTAGTGAATCACAGTCAACAGTGTGTGTGTGTGTGTGTGTGTGTGTTTGTGTGTGTTTGTGTGTGTTTGTGTGTGTTTGTGTGCGTGCGTGCGTGCGTGTGTGCGTGCGTGCGTGCGTGCGTGCGTGCGTGCATGCGTGCGTGCGTGCGTGTGTGTGAACCCTCTGTTCAGGACACATGCTGCGACAATGGTAGGAAGTTGATGCTTGTTCTCCAGTTTGTTTGTTTACATTTGTGGCACTACACCAACATGAGACGCCTCCGTAATAGCCTGTGGACTCATTTGATTCCTGAGATTAGTTCCTCCACACGCCCTGAGATTCCATGCCTAGTTGCCTAGTTGTCTAGCTTCGTGATTCTCAAACAGTTCCATCTCGAGGACGAGGACATTTGTGTTAGAAATCTTCTTTTTCAATAGCCTGCAGAATAAAGTTGGTCTAAAGGGCCATTCACACTGAGTACATGAAGTATAACTGTAAAAATAAAGTCAAGTGGATGGCAGAGTTCACACCAACTATTCAAATAAATACAATGGCCAACGGCAACGATATACAGTAGGTAGAGTTATCGATCTAATTGTAGTGCTCAGTGTGAATGGCCTTTAACGTGATGGGTGAATTGTTCCTCGGTTTGCTATAGGGAACCCTGCCCATATAGGGACCCCCCCCTGCCCATATAGGGACCCCCCCCCCCCCATGCTATAGGGAACCCTGCCCATATAGGGACCCCCCCCCCCCCTGCCCATATAGGGACCCCCCCCCCCCCCCATCAAGACCAGAGGCTGATTCTACACATGACTTCTAAATTTCTCACACTTTTTCTCACACAATTTTTTTTCAAAAATAGCAGATGTACAAGCTGTGAGCTTTCTTAGCAGGGATATTGGCAAATGTTGGGTCCCCGGCTTAGCAGCAACTGTTCACCAGAGAAGATGGATGAATTTTCCACGGAAAGAGCAGGCATCTCTCCTCTGCTTGCTCTCACCCCATTTACATGCTGTTGTTCGCTGCTTTAGGCGATCACTAATAGCCTGACGGCATGTCGAGCCTATTGCCATCCTGTCACAGGTTTTTGCATTTTGTTTGTTCACAAAATGTATGCTAATGGCGGAGGGGGCTGTGGATGCGTGGGATCACCCTGCTCTGCCTGCACACTGACAACCATGCTGTGACAAACATGCTGCTGGTTGCATTGGTTCCACAACACGCAGACCAGGCTCTGGTAAAAATATCCTCTTTTACCGAAGCTCCTTCTCCTTGGTGTCACAAGCAGCTGTGAATGATTGCTCAGCAGCATGAGAGAGTGTTTGTGTCGGTACACACACACACACACACACACACACACACACACACACACACACACACACACACACACACACACACACACACACACACACACACACACACACAGGCATGTGAGGCATGTGCACACGCAGGCACGCACACGAGCCAGACTGATATATGTCTGGCCCAATGTTTCCTGTATTTTCGTAAATTAAAACAGTTTTATTGCTGAACTAGTCAAAATAAGAAGTTACGTTGACTGCCGATGTTTACAGTTAACTTTGAAGAGTCACTTTGCATTGGACTCAGTTTCCCAGAAGCCCTTGCAAGCGAGTTTAAGGTCGATTTCCGGTTAGGTCATCATAACGCGTCCACTTCGTCATGTCCGCGTATTAAACAACCGCGAATTAAACATATAAAACAAATGGCGGGTTTAGCGTGTTTAGCAGGGAAAGACAATGGAATAAAAGGTGTGTTTAGCGGGTTATGCACTGAAGCTGTTGATCATTCTATAGGGTCACACAAAAGCATAAAAGCATTTTGAGCTTGTAGATCTGATACTTTGGCTGTTTTTGAATTTGAATCCTGAAAGGTAACAGTTTTTGACATACTGTATGAGGTTCCACCTGGCAGAGACAATGTAGGACAATATAGGAGAATAGTTTGTATGTTTATACTGTAAACTATTCTAACAGCATGTCACCATTTCTGAATGTGGCTTTTAACAAAAATCATTATTTGTTTCCCAAATTGATTCGAAAATGTTGTTTTTAACAAAATGTAATGTTGGTCTAGGTCTAGGACTCTGAAAATATCTTGCATTGGTTGGGCTCAGACGCACGCACGCACGCACGCACGCACGCACGCACGCACGCACGCACGCACGCACGCACGCACGCACGCACGCACGCACGCACGCACGCACGCACGCACGCACGCACGCACGCACGCACGCACGCACGCACGCACGCACGGACGGACGCACTAGGTGGTGAGTCATGCGGAATAACATCTTGGGGATTGACAACACTGTTATTGTGCAGGGACAACATCACATCCAAGCTTCTCAAAAGTGGACAAATTCTGGCACAGTGTGACCTTTTCACACGTCAAGGAAGTCGGACATACAAACATGCACGCGCACACTCTCTCTGCTCAGGTGTGTGTGTGTGTGTGTGTGTGTGTGTGTGTGTGTGTGTGTGTGTGTGTGTGTGTGTGTGTGTGTGTGTGTGTGTGTGTGTGTGTGTGTGTGTGTGTGTGTGTGTGTGTGCCTGTGTTTGTCTGCCTTCTGGGAACATATAAGCCTCTGTCCAATGCGCGCGCACACACACACACACACACACACACACACACACACACACACACACACACAGTTGTGCGTGTGTGTGATCTAAGCTGGGCGGTGGTCCATTCATGGCAGCTGTAAACACTCCTCAACAAGGTTGACATTCATCACACATCCATGCACCTTCCCTCCCCCCCCCCACCTTCCCCCCCCCCCAAACACACCGCCCCTCCCCCCCCCCCCCAACACCACACCACACCACAGCCTGTATGGAAACCATGCTACCACATCCCTCAAGCCTCACTTGTTTGCGTGTTCAGTTTAGCCATAAAAGTAGCTCTTCACTAAACAGACATAATAGACTGGCACTCGAATTAAGTCGTGACCCAACTTAATCTGACCCAGCGCCAAAGGCGTCAATCTACGCCAAATCGTCTTTTATAGCGATTATGATCGATCCGGTCGAGACACTATACTTACTATGCTTATTAGCATTGGGTTGCTATAGCTGATGTTGTCAACAACACTGGAGCGCGATCTTGAACTGCGCACGCATCCGCGCCCACTTTAACTGTGTCTTTGTCCCACATGGTATTTCTGGTCAGTTTATTCCACGGCCCATACAGTTGGAGGCCATCGATATTGTCCTTTTCTTTTTGCTGAGGTTTGCGTGATCTGCGCAAAAGGACAGTTAACCCATTTTGGGCGGGAACCCCTTTTGGTGTTTTAAACATTATGTTATAATTTAGCTATTGAAAAATAGCAGATCTACAAGCTCATAGCGCGCCACCGAGTGGCGCGCTACGAGCTTGTAGGTCTGCTATTTTTGAAAAATCGTGAAAATATTTATTTCAGAAAACTGGAGGATTTAGAAGGATTTTTTTTTATTTTGAGGTCAGGCCTAAATGGGTCAAATGATAAGGGACAATATCGGTGGCACCCAACTGTACGCTGTGATCCTCGCATGGGGGAAAATGCTGGCCGTATGAGGTGAATTCATGAATGAATCCTTCCTTAGACACTTGAACCCCAGCTCATACCTATTCTCAAGAGACAGATCAAGCCTGTAGATCTGTTATTTTCAGTGAAGACATTTGTTGTAGAGTGAAAAAGAGCACAACATTGTGCTCTTTTTTCACAACAGTGCAAACAGGTCTGTCTGTTGTATCATACGGCAGTGTGGTGTGTTTACTGTGGCGGTTTCTGCTAAATGGTGATGGTGTATAATAATATGCTGTGCATATACAGTATACATACATTGTGCAATTATCTAGTATTATCTTATTAGGATTAGCCTACTGACTCTTGTTTTATTATCTTATTAGGATTCGCCTACTCACTCTTGTTTTACACTCTTTTTTATGTATTAGTATTACCTGTGTGCTGCTACTGTTGTCTGAAGGAAGCCGAACAAAAACAAATTCATGCAAAGTGACTTTATGTAAAGCGACTTTGGGTACGTAAATCTGAGCTATTATTACGTTTTACTTTTATGTATACCTGTAGTGTACACAATCATGTACTAGCAACAACCTTGAACCTTAAAGATCAACTTGTAGATTAGCTATAGTGCACACTGCACACGACACGATGGAGCATGAATTACGGATCCACTCCTAATTTTTGCTTAATCACCCAACAAAAATATAGCAGACCTACAAGCTCACGGCACGTTGCATCTGTGAGAAATAATGAATGTTGGCACAGCAGCCTGCTGTGCCAACGCCGGTGGGGTCACTTAGCAACAGGAGGAAGATGGCCAGGGCCCATTTGACAGAGCCTTGTTGGGCCGGAAAGGTTGGTCGGACATTGGCCTTGGCGTTGAAATTGATATATCCGAAAGGGTTTTGTGCCAGGGACCGCCAGGAAAGAAGATTTCTGTCATCAAAATTATACAAAATAATACAAATAAATAAAATAATCCAAACATTTATTTATTAAATGGCAGATAAGCTCGTAGCACAAGATGATGTGCTGTGAGCAGACGTTTGCCAAGCTCCCAACGTAGCCAAGCGATGCTACTCATACATCCCAGCGTTTGAGTGTCTGGCAAAATGTCCTTGAGCAAGACACTGAACCCATTACCGCTCCCGGTGAGTCGATCGGTGGTGCCTTGCATGGTTTCCTTCACTGTGTGTGTGTGTGTGTGTGTGTGTGTGTGTGTGTGTGTGTGTGTGTGTGTGTGTGTGTGTGTGTGTGTGTGTGTGTGTGTGTGTGTGTGTGTGTGTGTGTGTGTGTGTGAAATGGGTGAATATAATGCACATTGCAAAGCACGTTGGATCAATGTGCTAGTTAAATACACCATTTACACTTGACTGACTGTGCAACACTGGGCTCTAGCATTAGACAATGGTTCTTAGAGCACCAAGTCCAACTCCCTATGAACATACTGTACTTTAGCAGTAAAACGATGAAACGATTGTGACTTTATGTGGGCAGTTGGTTTTAAGGCTTTGTTACACAAATCGATGTCCTCCGTACCTGGTAAGACTGATCACATGCTCTGTCTGAATGGCAGTTATGAGCTTACTGATTGAGAAGGTCTGTCTGCTGTAAGTAAGCAGCATTAAAATGCAAAGCACACACTTCCAGACAGGTTATTGTTATATTATGTTCTATGTTGTCGCTGTTGTGCAAGAAACCTTGTATCTTTTGCTGATCTGCAAGCTCACAACACATTGCATCGCGACACATTGTGAACTCTTTTTGCTATACAAATCATTTTAAAGCGAAGCCCTGTCTGTGTGTTTCATAAACATTGAACCACAAAGTATTAAAAAGAGCTTGTGACTAAATAATAACTACATTAGATCCATTGGAACACAGGTCCTCTTTTCTTTTACATTTCCAGAAAAGTAACAGGTTTGGACATACAGTACAAGGTTTCCACCCGACAAGGATGATAATCTATAAGTGATCCTACTGTGCAGTACCGACCAATGCTCAGTGACCCATGACATGACATACAGAGGAAGATATTGACTAGTTAATGGGGTGATGTGATGTCCATGAAGCTGTAGAGCCTCACAAACAAGCACAGACATGCAGGGCACATGCACAAACCTATAGTGACATTTTACGTTATGCTGTATGTGTGTGGAACGTTACTCAATACTGTACTTAAAGGACCACTTCACCACTTTTCAACCTATCTTCATATAATAGGTCCTCACTAATAATCATGAAAAAATGGCACGATTTTATTCTACTCAGTCTGTGTCTCATAGGAGGGCTGTGGGCAGTTCAGAAACCCGTCCACCAGTGACATCATCATTAGGCAGATATTTTTTTAAACAAGATATTTTTACAAAAATGTTTAGATTTGTATTATTGTGAGAACGATGGCTTCCATTTTCGCATTGCAACTTTTCAGGACTAGAAAGCCTGCAGTTTCTATTAGCTTGGATTCCCCATCGATGATGTCACAGGTGGACGGGTTTCTGAACTGCCCACAGCCCTCCTATGAGACACAGACTGAGTAGGAAAAGAATTGTGCCATTTTATCATGATTATAAGTGAGGACCTATTATATGAAGATAGGTTGAAAAGTGGTGAAGTGGTCCTTTAACACTTTTGAGGTTAAAAAAAAAAACGTACGTACTACTCAAACGATTGTTATACATTTGAATATTTGCGAAATGGGATGTTCTGCATAATGACTACTTTTGTACTTTTTGATACTTTTGTGCTTTTACTCATGTGCATTTATTAATGTAGCACTTCACTACACCAATGCCCTAAAAATGCTTCACAACAGGATACAAAACAATAAGACAACACGACTCTCTGTGTGCTGGTGCTGACACACTCCACATCATTAGTCTTTCTTTTGTTGTTGTTGTTTTATTTTTTATTAATTTTGTCCTTGGGTGTGTGTGTGTGTGTGTTTTGTTGTGGTGTGAACCGTAGTGTTTTCATAATTTCACTGTGTTCTACGGCAGTGGTTCCCAAACTTTTTCATGTCAAGGACCCCCAAATGAACACTCATTAGCCCACGGACCTCCATTAGAAAAGATATAGAAGATCTTTACGGCTCTAGCAGTGACTCTCAACCATTTTCATATCAAAGGGCCCCCGCGGTTTGACCTGAATTAATCTACTGTCCCCTATTTAATGGCATTTCTATCTCTGGGACCCAATTTATATTGTACAATCAAAGTAAATTTTAATTCTGAGAGTGTACAAATGGAACCAAACATGGACCCATAAGGGTCCATTTGGTTCCAAACTATCATTTAGCTGGGGACCCCCTGGAACTCCCTCAAGGACCCCTAGGGGTCCCCGGACCCCACTTTGGGAACCACTGTTCTATACGGTAAATGAAGTGAAGAGGGCAAAACATTAGAGAGTGATATCTTTTTGAAGAATCAATGTGTTGTTGTTTTCCATTTTGTCCCCTGTTCAGTCATGGACAATCCTCTCTCCCTCCCTATGTGCGCTGTTGGGCTGTGGAGGGTGTGTACTCACTGTACAATCTGTTGGGCTGTGGAGGGTGTGTACTCACTGTACAATCTGTTGGGCTGTGGAGGGTGTGTACTCACTGCACAATCTGTTGGGCTGTGGAGGGTGTGTACTCACTGTACAATCTGTTGGGCTGTGGAGGGTGTGTACTCACTGTACAATCTGTTGGGCTGTGGAGGGTGTGTAGTTGTGTACTCACTGTACAACCTGTTGGGCTGTGGAGGGTGTGTACTCACTGTACAATCTGTTGGGCTGTGGAGGGTGTGTACTCACTGTACAACCTGTTGGGCTGTGGAGGGTGTGTACTCACTGTACAATCTGTTGGGCTGTGGAGGGTGTGTACTCACTGTACAACCTGTTGGGCTGTGGAGGGTGTGTACTCACTGTACAATCTGTTGGGCTGTGGAGGGTGTGTACTCACTGTACAATCTGTTGGGCTGTGGAGGGTGTGTAGTACTCATGTACAATCTGTTGGGCTGTGGAGGGTGTGTACTCACTGTACAACCTGTTGGGCTGTGGAGGGTGTGTACTCACTGTACAATCTGTTGGGCTGTGGAGGGTGTGTACTCACTGTACAACCTGTTGGGCTGTGGAGGGTGTGTACTCACTGTACAATCTGTTGGGCTGTGGAGGGTGCACTGTACAATCTGTTGGGCTGTGGAGGGTGTGTAGTACTCATGTACAACCTGTTGGGCTGTGGAGGGTGTGTACTCACTGTACAATCTGTTGGGCTGTGGAGGGTGTGTAGTACTCATGTACAACCTGTTGGGCTGTGGAGGGTGTGTACTCACTGTACAATCTGTTGGGCTGTGGAGGGTGTGTAGTACTCATGTACAACCTGTTGGGCTGTGGAGGGTGTGTAGTACTCATGTACAACCTGTTGGGCTGTGAAGGGTGTGTAGTACTCATGTACAACCTGTTGGGCTGTGGAAGGTGTGTACTCACTGTACAATCTGTTGGGCTGTGGAGGGTGTGTACTCATGTACAACCTGTTGGGCTGTGGAGGGTGTGAACTCATGTACAATCTGTTGGGCTGTGGAGGGTGTGTACTCACTGTACAACCTGTTGGGCTGTGGAGGGTGTGTACTCACTGTACAATCTGTTGGGCTGTGGAGGGTGTGTACTCACTGTACAATCTGTTGGGCTGTGGAGGGTGTGTACTCATGTACAACCTGGAAATCTTGCAGCATTTTGGGAGCTTGCCGATCTGCTACTTTTGATGCTTGTGTGTGACGCTGTAGTGTGATCAAATAGGGTGTTAATTTACATAAAAAAACACAAATAGTTAGAATATATGGAGATAAGAGGTTTCTGCCCGACAGCTACAATATATTATCCATAGCCCTATACAGAGTCATAAGCAGACACTGAACTGTCACAACCCCCCCCCCCCCCCCCTCCCCCCCGCACGCACGCACGCACGCACGCACGCACGCACGCACGCACGCACGCACACACACACACACACACACACACACACACACACAGAGAGACAATGCTCTCTCCCGCTGCCTTGCTTTCAAAGCCTGTATTATGGCTCTTGTCTCAACGTACCCCCTTGTCTCTCTCTCTCTCTCTCTCTCTCTCTCTCTCTCTCTCTATCTCTCTATGTGTCTCTCTCTGTCTCTCTCTGTCCTTGTAGTAGCGACAGAGCTGCAGGCCAGCAGCAGCACTCAGAGAGGTCCATTCATCAGTGTCACAGCATCCCACCACTCAGTGCTTCATTACTGGCTGGCTAATGGCACAGATCAGTGCAGTTTATTTGCTATAATTAGCCGGCTCCATTTGGCCAGCGCTGCCCCGGGTAGCCAAGTGCAGCACTTTACAACAGCCACCGACACGCTGCGCGCAGCCCATGCACGCACACACGCACGTGCGCATTGAACGCACGTGGGCAGCACACTCACACACACACACACGCATGTGTGTTTAAGACTTTATATCGTCTCTGTCGTCAGACAGAAACCTGTAATACGATTTTCAACTTTTCATGTTGTTTTCTTTGGGGGGGAATCTTTTCACAATTTTTGATTTTTTTGTGTAAAAGTGGTTAAGTGTGTCTGGATTTGATAAATGTGTGCGACGCATCATGTCACGCAAGCCATTTCAATCAGTCTGACCTCTTCAATGGCCTCCCTGTGAGCACACTAGAAACCTTGCTCATAATAAAGTATACGGCTGTTTACAAGAGAACCTGTGGCTGGTGTAAAACCTCTGCTCCGCCGCTGATACACACTTACCTCTGTCAGAGGATGGCGGCAGAGCCAAGGGAAGAGAGAGGCTGAATGAGATGGAAAGAGGTTTCTCTGACGCTCTCTCAGACCCCTTTTCCACCGGTTGGTTCCCAATGGGAACCGGTTCAGTTCTTTTTGATTCTTATAGTCCATGAGCCAGAGCTCCAAAATTGGAACATTAATTATGAATTGGGTGGGCAAAACTATATTGTTATCACCATGAAACTTCCCCAGTTGATTACTTACACAAAGACAATGATTTATTGTATTACAAATTTGAAATGTTTAAATATGCAAATGAGGCATTATATAGGAAAATAAATAACAAAAAAATCGAAAATATGAAAAAGCTACTACTGTGGAAGGGTTATCATACATTTATTTACTTATATTGATCCTATAAACAATTCTATAGGTATAGTTTTGCACACTCATAATTAACGTTACAATTTTGGAGCTCTGGCTCATGGACTACGAACCAAAAAGAACTGAACTGGGAGAGAGAGAGAAAGAGAAACTATGTTATTTCTCCTCTCCTATAGCTACTTATTCATTCCGTCTAATGGACGGTTTCAGTGCCTGTTGTCAAATCCCCCCCCCCCCCCTCAAATTATTCTCTCTCTCTCCCCTCTCTCTCAGTTTTGACTTTCCCCCTCTTGTCAAACAGCTTCATAAGGACCCCCCCCTCCCCACACACACACACACACACACACACACACACACACACACACACACACACACACACACACACACACACACACACACACATCCTCCTCTGGCTACCCTGCCTCTGTTCTTTTTCCCTGCATGCTCGTTCTTTCCATCGGCCTTGACTCTTGCGTTCTCTTATGATTCTGTTCTTCTGAAACGCGGCGATGTGTTTATCGTTGAAATCCCCGTCTCTCTCCCAGAGGAAGGTATCTGGATTCATCGCTCCGTACGTCTCAACGAGAGCACTATACAGCTCTGATCATTCCAATGGAGTGATGTGTGCTCTGTTTGAAAGAAGTGAACATTTAACTCTCGTCACGACGTATTCAAATTTGTACACTCAGAGTAGCTCACCCGTAAGGGTCCATTTGGTTCCGTTTGTACTCTCTCTGAGTTAACACGTTCTGGACGGGAACCCCTGTTGGTGTTTTAAGCATTATGTTATACTTTAGCTGTTGAAAAATAGCAGATCTACAAGTTCGCCGCGCTACGAGCTTGTAGATCTGCTATCTTTGAAAAATCGTGAAGCTGTGCCTCAAATCTTTGAATATTCTTTCAGAGCAAACGTTTTTTACTCAAATATGTGCTTCTGGGCGGGTCCCTGGAACTACATATTTTCAGATGGCGGTCCGCAGCCAAATACAGATAATTCTGGGGGTCCTTGACATGAAAAAGGTTGAGCACCACTGACATAGAAACATAGATTTTTCAGAAAACTGTCAGGATGTACAAGACATTTGTAGAATCAGTTGTCAGGTCTAAATGGGTTAACACTTCTGATGCCCAAGACGTGTCCACGCGTCTTTATAATTACACCCGTAGGAGGACACATGGGCACGTCTTTAGGTCCTTTTTAATGATATAAAACGCGATTGCTAAAATCTATTTCTTGACAGTGGCCGTTGCTAGGCAATGCCTTGCTCAGCCCCTCCCGGACCTGTTTGGCTGTGCATGCAGCCATTACTTCCTGGTTTACGGCCCAACAAACGGCCCGAACGGTGATGTTCTGTCCTAATTTCTGACTTCATCATGCATCTCGGATAGAATATTAATGCTTCTAAAGAGAGATCAGACTTAATAATAATAATAATAATATCTGGGATTTATATAGCGCGTTTCATAAGCACTCAAATACGCTTTACATGTGTAGGGGGGGGGGGGGGGGGGGGCATCTAACAGGACAACTTTATTAGGAAAAAAAACAAGTAAAAGATAAGAATTAAAAGCAATAAAACAGAGCATGTATCAGGTTAAAAACAAGTCAGCTTAGAAATGGATATTCTATACAGGTGGGTTTTCAGTGCGGTTTATAGGGAGGGAGGGGGCATCTCTAATGTGTATGGGGAGAGCATATAGGGGCGGCCACAAAGAAGTCGCCCCAGGATTTGAGCTTGATCTTTTTGGGGATCACAAGGAAACCAGCGTGGCTGGACCTGAGGGAACGGGAACGGGATGGGACGTGTGGCTCGAGGAGAGCGGAGCGGTAGGGGGGGAGCCAGTTTGTGCAGTGCCTTGTAGGTGGTGAGGAGTATACTTTGAAGTCAATTCTATGTTTAACAGGGAGCCAGTGGAGGTCACGGAGGACTGTGATCTCTGGGTGGAGGTGAGCTGGCAGGCAGCTGAGTTTTGGACGTATTACTTACGTACTTACTTACTTCCTTACTTACGCTGTAGTAATGATATCACCTCCCGGTTTTGGGGGGGAATGGAAGCCGGGGGTTCTGCTTGGCACTCTAGCGCCTTTATTCTGAAAGATTCCCTGGCACCAGTGGTAGAAAAAGTACTCAATTGTTTTACTTAAAGATGGAGTGCCACGAAGGAGGAAGAACTTTTTCCAAAAAGTGTACAGTATTTCTTAAAATAATGATTTTATGTGGACACGCCCACCAGTTCATTAACTATGCCTGGTTTGACTGGTGGGTGGTGATGGGTGGTGATCCACCTGAACTGAAGCCGCACCCACAGCTGTAGTTGTCTGATAAAGCGGGAGGGGTTAGGGGAGGGGCTGATAGTGTGATGTCACTATATTACTGTTTATTTCTGTTTGTGCCGTCAGCCTCCAGGAAGTAACCCTAAATACAAAGTTAATACACCATTGCACATACAAACGACTCCAGGGTGTCTAATGAAGTACTGTCACCTCATAGACACATGAAAAACTGAAAAAATACAAAAATTGTGGCACAAAGTTTAAATCTCTAAAGTAACTAGTAACTAAAGTTTTCAAATAATTGTAGTGGAGTAAAAGTAAAAATTTTGGCTCTGAGATGTAGTGGAGTAGAAGTAAAAGTACTGGACATTGGAAATACTCAAGTAAAGTACAATACCTCAAAATTGTACTTAAGTACAGTACTTAAGTAAAAGTACTTAGTTACTTTCCACCACTGCCCGGCACCATAAGTATTAAATGAACAGTCAGGATGTATAGTATACTTTGTAGTAGTGGTAGTGGGGTGTGGTAGAGGGGTGCAGGAATGAAGCGTTATTAATAATTTACACAGAGCATGATGTTCCCATTGTATATGCTCGTCCCATTCTCCCCTCTCCATAACCCCGGCCCCCGTTTTCCTTACCTCCCTGTCCTCTTTATAATGTTTTGAGACCTCTCTCTGAGGCCAATAGGGTCATGCAAGAATCCCACGTTACAGTAAAAAGGTGGAAAGCGTCACAAACGTGGGAGTAGGCTTGGCCGACTGAGAACGGCACACTTGAGTAAGATGGTTGCAGTACATACTGTACCATAGTGAGTTTTCTTTTTCTTCTTTTTTCCCACTCCCTATTTAATTTGTTTTCCCTGGAAAGCATCTTGACCTAAAACCTCAACATAATAGGACCACTGTTTTGTCTTCTCTTTTGCCAGACAAATTTTACCCCTGAGATATTTGTTGCCAAACTAATTTGGATAATAATGACAAATGCCTTTGTTCTCGGGGCTTGCTTTCTGTTTGGGCGTGTTTATCCTTCCCAGCTGTTTTTTATTTTATTTATTTATTTATTTTTGAGGCATGGTTGGTTACATTTTTCTGGAACTTCTGAAAAGCCAGACAGCTTGATGGTTGGGGCTATGATTGTGACAGCGGTGACACGTTTATTTGCTAGCGATAAACATAATTTAGCACTTTTGCCTCTTTCTGCGTTCACACTGGGGGTGACAGAGTGGCAGGCTACAAATCATTTTCAATGCAAGCCATGCGGCATGAAGCTACAAAGTGACGGCCGGCACTTGTGACGGCGTTACATGCCGCAAATCAAAGTTGAGCTGAACTCCAATGACACACACAGCTCCAATGACACACACAGTGAAGCATCAATCAATCCTATGCTTTTGTTTCACCAGTTCCACTCCCCTTCTCTCTCTCTCTCTAGTAGTTGCCAGACCTACCAGATAGGCGCGGCAGTTTTCTGCTGTTTGCCGGCGTCTTTTCCGGGTTTTTAGACAGCTGGTGGATGGAAATTAAGCTCCACCCACGCGGCTGACTGCCGCTGGGCAAGCGTTTCCGTTAATCTGGCCTTCGTGGCCCGGAAAAGACGCCGGCAGACAGCAGAACACGGCCGCACCTGTCTGCTCAGGTCTGGAAACAGTCTCTCTCTCTCTCTCTCTCTCTCTCTGTGTTCCGTGAATGGAAGAATTGATTGATCGATTGATTAAATACTTTTTTAGTCAGAAATAGTAAACAGCACTACAATCTACAAGCTCAAAACGTGTTGCTTGGCTCCACGGTTGAAGCTTGTAGATCTGCTACTTTTGATGCAGTGTGACGCTGTAGTATGAAAAAAACACCCCATAAGTTAAGATTAGAATATAGAGGTGGTGTAATTGCTGCCATGTCATTGTTTTATATTTTTGTATTTGTCCTCTTGGAGGAGCACTAAGTGTGTCTCTATGTGTTGTAGCAGGTTTCCAATTATGTGTCATCTGTTACATCTGTTTTTAGTAATTAAGTTTGTTTGTGACACCTGTTGTGGAGAGGGGCAGCAGTGTCATTCCACTGAGGGAAAGCGCTCTGTGCAGAAGGAGAGTTGGATGGAAGAAAGAAAGTATACTAAAGTAGAGAAGAGAATTACGAGTCAAGAATGACTGAAGCAGCCAAATCAACCCCCCCCCCCCCCCCCCCCCATTTGTGTGTCAGCAGGCAAAGTGGTCAGTATTCTTTTGTTAGTCTTATTGTGAAGGTTGTGTATTATTGTGATTGTAACTTTAAAAATGTCCAAGTTAATGTCTGGTTTTTGTCTTGTTTGTATGTCAGTTCCACCAGTGAAGGGACTGTCGCAACTATACCGTTACGTAACACAACTACTTTTGCGGTATCTAATAAGGTAACTAGGCACCTTTCCCCATTCAGTAACGCTGTTATCATTACCGTGATTTAAATGGGAGCATTACCTGCGTTATATATTATGTGATCCAAGTGAACCGTTTCCCACTGCGACCTGCTGCTGCTCTGTGCTCTGCTCTGCTCTGCTCTCACACTAACTTGAGCAAAAGCACGTCGCAGAAGAGGTGATGATTGGTTAACGTAGGGCAAGATTTCAGGGTAAGCCAATCAAAGAAAGGGTTGGGTCTTGCTCTCACTCAATGTCTTGCTCACACTCAATGTGGCTACTGGCCAATCACAGCGCGTTCTTGCTCAAGAGCACTCTTCAACTCGTCCTTACGCAAAACGACAGCGGAAGCTTTTCAGCTTGGAAATGCAAACATTATTTTGAATTTGTTCAGATATTAAAAGGACGCTAAAAATGGAGGTAAAATGCAAATTGTGTGGAGGACAGAAAGCATTGTCCACGGGGCTACCAAACTAGTGGCCAAAGACCCCACGGTCTCTACCACCACCCCCACCGGTGATGGACCAACACCATCTAAACAGACAACAATAGATTTTAAATCGCCACCACAGCAGCATATCACCCAGAGTCAACTCAACAGATTGATTGCCAGCTATGTTATTGTTGAGGAGATGTGTCCCATCTCAACGGTGGAGTCTGAACTAGCTACAAAAAAAACCTTTTTTAAATTGTTTTGTTGTAGCAGGTTTCCAATTATGTGTCATCTGTTACATCTGTTTTTAGTAATTAAGTTTGTTTGTGACACCTGTTGTGGAGAGGGGCAGCAGTGTCATTCCACTGAGGGAAAGCGCTCTGTGCAGAAGGAGAGTTGGATGGAAGAAAGAAAGTATACTAAAGTAGAGAAGAGAAATACTCACTCAATGTCTTGCTCACACTTTGAGCACAAGAGCACTCTTCACCTCGTCCTTATGCAAAACGACAGCGGCAGCTTTTCAGCTTGGAAATGCAAACATTATTTTGAATTTGTTCAGATATTAACCCTTGAACTACCGTTGACGGAATTGACGGGCTGGTTTAATTCCCTATAATCGGGAGCTTAATGTATCAAAATTTAGCATATTTTTGCTAATTTGGCTAACGGCCGATGTAATCTTCCTAAAACCGGACGAAATCCGCGCGTGCATGCATGAATCGCTGCGTAAAATGCGATGTTTTGGGCTTGATTAGAGCTTAATTTTACTTAGTTATGAAAAATACGATGATAGCTTAGCATTCCGGACATCTGATAGTGTTGCACAGTAGCAAAGATACTACCGGATATTTTGATCGCAAACCGGAAGTCGTCATCGCTCACTCGCTCTATTTGGTCAGAATCTGCATAATGGTGACGTTACCGCCACCATCAGGACTGATTGTCCCAATACTATCGTCTTGCCCCGTTAAAATGAGATATAGTGTGTATATCGTGGATTTTTCTTTTGGCATTAAAATGATGAATAAAAAATATGAATATATGTCACAAAAGGGCTGCTATTGGGGGTGGCATTCCAAGGGTTTTAAAAGGACGCTAAAAATGGAGGTAAAATGTAAATTGTGTGGAGGACAGAAAGCATTGTCCACGGGGCTACCAAACTAGTGGCCAAAGACCCCACGGTCTCTACCACCACCCCCACCAGTGATGGACCAACACCATCTAAACAAGGAAGTGGTTTGCACCACTTAAAAATAGATTTTAAATCGCCACCACAGCAGCATATCACCCAGAGTCAACTCAACAGATTGATTTCCAGCTATGTTATTGTTGAGGAGACGGTGGAGTCTGAAGTCACTCTGAACTAGCTACAATGATTGGGAGTTGTCTTTTCTGTGACACAGAACAAAAAAAACTTTTTTAAATTGTTTTTATTTTTGTTTATTTTTAAACTAAACTAAATTAACTAGTAACTATAGTTAATTTTATAATTTAGTAACTACTAAAGTAATTAGTTACTTTTTCAGAGCAGTAACTATAACTATTACTAGTTACTTTTTTAAAGTAACTTGCCCAACACTGGTCAGTTCTATGGTGTTTTCAGTGAATAAACAGCAGTCTTGCGTACGACAGATAGGGGATTTCTGCCCAACAACGACTCTATAATGAGTAAAATAGGGATGGATAATTTTATTATTGATTTTTTTAGTTTCTGGGTAGCTGATACACCTCTACTGTAGCCAGCGCGCTTGGAGAAAGGCACCGGTCCCCAGCCGCTGCTCAAGCGACTGCACTGCTCCTAATAGTTAAGGATAAGGTCAAATGCAAAGGACACATTTCCTCCACAGGGACCCACAAAGTATACTCAGCATGAGCACAGTCGGTATAGACACATAGCACATGCATACATTAATGAGGAGCCTCTTCTCTCTCTTCCCTTCTTCCCTCGTGTGTCTCTTTCGCTGCCGCATTCCCGTCGGAACTCCGCTTTTAACCGCCCTCCTCCTCCTCGTAGCTCAGACCTGAGCCTCACGACGTCACTTTGATTGGATGATTAGCATTCTGCTGGATCAGCCGTGTGTCTGACATTAATACATAACAGCTCAACTGCACTCCTGTAAGTGGAACCCAGGGCCTGTCGTCCACCTTGTTCAAAGATCAAAAGAGATGCAAAGTACACGCACGCACGCACGCACGCACGCATGCACGCACGCGCACACACACACACACACGCACACGCACACAGCACATGCACGCAAACACGTCATATTTGTATTACTTTCCTTGTGAGGACAGCAATTTTAGGAAGACAATTTATCTGAATGCCATTTTTTATATATATTTTCACCCTATATACGTATAATATAAACTTGTATATTTGGGTTCGTCAGTATGTATGCAAGCACCTGACGAAGCCAGGTGCTTGCATACGAGTCTCTGGACTGTGCAGCCCCTTCCTTTCCCTGGGGAAGTTCTCTTTGGCCTGCATATGTATATATATATATATATATATATATATATATATATATAATGTGGCTATACATATACAATCCCAGCACTAACCGCAACCTGAATCTTTTCCTAATAGTTTTAACCAACAACCATTTCTAGTGTCCTCATCACCGTCTATTTCTCAAATTATACACTTGTGGCTACATTCCGTCCTAGACACACACACACACACACACACACACACACACACACACACACACACACACACACACACACACATGCACACACACATGCACAGACACCACACAGACACTCACGCACACTCACATTTCCGTGAAAGGCCACATCGTTTAGAATAATATCATTATTTGGGAAAAGGGCAGCCTGGCAAGGTGAACTTATTCGTCACTTTTTTTTTTCTTTTTTCTTTGCCACAGCAAGTGGAGTCAAGTTAGTGCATGGGAAGAAAGTTTACCTAATTCAGTATGTGTCCCTATCTGCAGATTATGCCCTTATCAACCTTGGATAAGATTTCTGCGATGGTTAATATATCCTGTCACACTCAGACTTAATCTACAGAGCCCTCCAACAACACAAACACCCACACTATCTCTGTCCTCTGGAGGTTAAAGACATACTCTTTCTCTCCCCCCTCTCCCCCTGTGTTATCTGCACAATAAGTATTGCTGCTGTTCTAGAACTGGGGGGACATGAACAAATTAGGCTGTGGTTGAAAACACTGGAGCGGAATCCTCCTCCCGAAAACACTTTTAGTATTCTACCCCCGTCGCCACGACAACAACAGGCCTGCTGGCCTCGCGCAGCAGCCCTGCAGTCTATTGGCTCTCGTTAACCCGCCGGTCGGCTCTTCATTACTTCAGTGGTTCGCAAACGCTTTTCAATTTTAAAGATCCCCCATTACGTCTGAGAGCATACAAATGGAAAGCAAATGGACCCATTTGGTTGCATTTGTACACTCTCAGAGTTACATACCTGTAAGGGTCCATTTGGAACCGCCTCAAGGAACCCAGAGGGGTCCCCACTTTGAGAACCACTGCATTACTTCAGTAGATGTGGCGAGCAGCCCCCGTATTCATAGCTGTGAGTGGGTTTGACAAGTTTGTCTTTATTGGCATCAATTTAAAAGTAAACAACGCACCTTAACCACTTAAACCCCCATTATGTTGTTGAGCAAGTCCCGCAGGGCTCTTTACTAGTTTATTTTCCGTTTTCGCTTTACATTAAATATCTTTGCTGAAAATAGCCGATGTAAGCTCGTAGATCTGCTATTTTCTGCCAAAGATTTGAAAAGAGATGCTGAGGTTTAAGTGAACATGGATCAAGTCACATAAAAGCCGCCATCAGGTACTATGTGTAAATGTATTTGTGGAAAAGACACCCTTTGGCTGTACGGCTGTACAGCCTGTAAATAAGATTCCCAACAGCTGCGCTGTTTCTGTTTGTGAAACAAGCTTCTAAATGATCTGAAACCCTTTACTTGTACTTTTTGTGGTAAAAGCCCTCAAACTTTCTTCTTTCCTGCCTTGATCTCCTTACCACCTCTCTCTTCTTCCCTTTCTTCATTTTTCACCCACTTTTTTTACTTGTAAAACTCTGATGTGACAATAAAGTTGTCACAAGATTCTGAGAAATAAACAATTATAACCAGCTTGACAGCAGATGGGGAGCCAGGGATTCACAATAGTCCCCCAACATGGGCTCACTGCACCGAATGAGTCGTCTACAACCATGGGGGCCAGGTCGGCCGGGAGAACACTTTAGTTGGGTCCAATTTGTATGTAAATGAAGCCATGATTTAAGATCAAAGTTAAAGTTTAGTAGGGCATTCAGGGATTCAAGTTCTGCTGGCAGAGCGTTCCACCGAGGGGTACGGTAGCTGCATAATAGAAAGCATAAGAGAGCGGCACATACAGTCACATGGTTTCTGTTGCGTTCGGAGCCTTTTGTGGTCCGAGACCCTTTGGGGGGAAAGCTTCTGGAGTGCTGTTACATTTTTCATCTCACTTTCTTCTGATGTCAGACTCTGCATACTGTATCTTTGCTGTCGGGCAGAAACCTCGTATCCAAATTGATGCCCTATTTTAAACGTTGTCGTATGACACGCAAAGGTAGTGAAGATCTCACCTGCTATTTTTGTTATGATGAAATGTTTGGGCCTGCGGCATGCTCAAAATTGGGTCGCCAGGTTGAAGATCATGAAGTATCTGTGGGTTTTATAAATATTCAACTATGAAAAATTATTAACAAGAAGCTTATGGATGATGAATCCATTGGATCCATTGGAATGCAGGTTCCTCATTTACAGGTCCTGAATGGTAACGGTTTGTGTGTGTGTGTGTGTGTGTGTGTGTGTGTGTGTGTGTGTGTGTGTGTGTGTGTGTGTGTGTGTGTGTGTGTGTGTGTGTGTGTGTGTGTGTGTGTGTGTGTGTGCGCGCGCGCGTGTGGGTGAATTACAGACCTATATTTAGGGGAGTGTGATGGTCCCAGGCAGGCAGCGTGGGATGAGAGAGGGAGGACTATCCTTGGGGTTGGGTTCTCCCACACGGTACCAAGGGATTCCTGCTTCCTCCCCATCAGGGAACCTGCAGCAACATTATGTATGACTGCACGACTGCTCTGCTAGTCTTACCAACGTAGCTACAGTTATATATCGTCCTTTTGTCGGGCGGAAACCTCATATGACCAAAACTTCATGATTCAAATACAAATCTGACCAGTCTGAAGTTAGTTGTACTGTACTGTACTGTACTGTACTGTACTGTACTGTACTGTACTGTACTGTACTGTACTGTACTGTACTGTACTGTACTGCAAGAGAAACGCAGAGATTAGACATTAAAGACTTTAGATTTAGGAGTTAGGGTTGGTTGGTTTAAACTAAGTTGTGTGCTGGTGTCGTGCTTGTAGATCTGCTATATGGCTTTAGACTGGGGTTAACAGGTTAAAGATGCAAGAAATGACATTCGTAGAATCACTGTCCTCAAATGTTGATTTCCTCAGTATAGTAATACAAACGTGCGTGTGTTTGTGTATGCTCGTACGTGCGTGCACATGCGTGCATGCCCCCAAAGTGGGGTCCGGGGACCCCCAGGGGTCCTTGAGGGAGTTCCAGGGGGTCCCCAGCTAAATGATCGTTTGGAACCAAATGAACCCTTATGGGTCTGTAACTCTGAGAGTGTACAGATGGAATTCCATTTGTACACTCTCAGAGTTAAAGTAACGTTTAATTAGTGTCAATGTGGGGGACCTTGACATGAAAAGGTTTGGGAACCACTGCGCTAGAAGATCTATCTCTGGAAATCGGGGATATATAACTGGGTGTTGGCATTGTGAAGCATTTGGGGGGGGGGGGGGGGGGCGTAGAGGGGATGTTTGGGGTAACAGTCTTTGGGTGGGGGGGGGGCGTAGAGGGGATGTTTGGGGTAACAGTCTTTGGGTGGGGGGGGCGTAGAGGGGATGTTTGGGGTAACAGCCTTTGGGAGGCGTAGAGGGGATGTTTGGGGTAACAGCCTTTGGGGGGGGTGTAGAGGGGATGTTTGGGGTAACAGTCTTTGGGGGGGCGTAGAGGGGATGTTTGGGGTAACAGCCTTTGGGGGGGGTGTAGAGGGGATGTTTGGGGTAACAGTCTTTGGGGGGGCATAGAGGGGATGTTTGGGGTAACAGCCTTTGGGGGGGCGTAGAGGGGATGTTTGGGGTAACAGCCTTTGGGGGGCATAGAGGGGATGTTTGGGGTAACAGTCTTTGGGGGGTGTAGAGGGGATGTTTGGGGTAACAGCATTTGGGGGGTGTAGAGGGGATGTTTGGGGTAACAGAATTTGGGGGGGCGTATAGGGGATGTTTGGGGTAACAGCATTTGGGGGGGGGGGGGGGGGGGGGGGGCGTAGAGGCGCGGTGTTTGGGGTAATAGCCTTTGGGGGGGTGTAGAGGGGATGTTTGAGGTAACAGTCTTTGGGGGGGTGTAGAGGGGATGTTTGAGGTAACAGTCTTTGGGGTTGGCGTGGAGGGGATGTTTGGGGTAACAGCCTTTGGGGGGGTGTAGAGGGGATGTTTGAGGTAACAGTCTTTGGGGGGGCGTAGAGGGGATGTTTGGGGTAACAGCCTTTGGGGGGGCGTAGAGGGGATGTTTGGGGTAACAGTCTTTGGGGGGGCGTAGAGGGGATGTTTGGGGTAACAGTCTTTGGGGGGGCGTAGAGGGGATGTTTGAGGTAACAGTCTTTGGGGGGGCGTAGAGGGGATGTTTGGGGTAACAGTGGTAGCATTGGGGGGCGTAGAGGGGATGTTTGGGGTAACAGCGGTAGCATTGGGGGGCGTAGAGGGGATGTTTGGGGTAACAGCGGTAGCATTGGGGGGCGTAGAGGGGATGTTTGGGGTAACAGTGGTAGCATTGGGGGGCGTAGAGGGGATGTTTGGGGTAACAGTCTTTGGGGGGCGTAGAGGGGATGTTTGGGGTAACAGTCTTTGGGGGGGCGTAGAGGGGATGTTTGAGGTAACAGTCTTTGGGGGGGCGTAGAGGGGATGTTTGGGGTAACAGCGGTAGCATTGGGGGGCCTGCATGCACCTGCTGCTGCCTCATCACCGTACCCAGATGGAATAATGTTGTTTTCTTTTGGCTGCATCCTCATTCATATTTGAAGAAGACCACATACTGTAGGTGAGGTGGGACAGGCTCATGTTGTTCATCATGCCAAAGTGTCAGCCTCGTGTTCACCACACTGTAGTGTTATTTTAACTTTGTGTAAGACTGTCAGGGAACAAATGGCAACCATATTTGTTTACATTTGTGCACCACAGAGTTACAAATGGATATACTGTACATATCTTATGGGGCGTCTCCCCACTTCTAAAAGTATAGCACTACAACACTGCTTTCAATTTCAAAGACCAACAAAAATCTACGACAAATTAATTTGTAATTGACATTCTGTCGCATTCTGTCTGGATTGGATAGTACACCCCCCACCCCTCTTATACCCACCAAACCCCTGATTCAACCCACTCACACATTGTTTAGGGGACATTGGAAAACCATTAGCTCTCGTTATAGTTTATAGCTGCCCTTTCTCCTCGCTCTGCTTTTAATCACAATCCCAGCTCTCTCTCTCTCTCTCTCTCTCTCTCTCTCTCTCTCTCTCTCTCTCTCTTCTCTCTCTCTCTCTCTCTGTGCAGCCTGTATGTTCTGTGTTTTACACTCCGAGCAGCTAAGCTATAATGGCTCAGTTACAATGGAATGTATTCGGGGACACACACGTGCACAACTGCCCTGCAACGCACACACGCATGCACGTTGCACGCACGCACGCACGCACGCACGCACGCACGCACGCACGCACGCACGCACGCACGCACGCACGCACCCACGCACGCACGCACGCACGCACGCACGCACGCACGCACGCACGCACGCACTCACGCACGCACACACACACCAATCTTTACGACAGAGAGTCTATGGCTCAGGCGCCATCGTTTATGACAGCCCATCCCAGCCATGGCGATGTTATGCATTTCATGAACCACTGTGGTTAAATGGGATCACAAATGCAGTCCAATACAAATAAAAGGAGATTGCAGTGAATAGGATATGGATTCCTTTTTATCGACACTGTCGGGTGGAAACCTTGTATGTCCAAAACCCTTACTGTTCAGGAAATGTAACTTTCCTCATCTGCCCTGGATTTGAACCCAGTTTCCTACGCAAGTGCTGACATTTGTACCATTGAGCTAATAGAGCCTTGTCTGCTTGCTCAGGGGATAAAGGGAACCTTGACCATTGGGTCAAAATTTGTCTCAGATCCTGTGTCTATAGGTGAGACATGACCTTTGACAGGATCTAAATGTCTCAATAGAAGAGCAGGAAGACAAAATACAACCAGCACAGTTGTATAAGTTAAATTGTAACATACTGTACCATACAGATTGGGCATTACATTACATTTTATTCATTAAAAGAAGGTTACATATAGTGCCACTTTTACATGACACTCTTGTACAACATACGGTAGTATCGGGCATTCATAACCATAAATAAGTTCAACCATGGAGATACAAGGTTTCTCACTCGTCTCATATCCCCTTACACAGGAGGACCGTCACCAGCGTCGTGACATTTTCATTTGATAGTTTGATAGACTGTCAACCGCTTAAGACCCATTTAAAAAAAATAGCGACAGCTTTTGTAGATTGACGAGCCCATAAGTTGTGAGCTTGCATTTGCTATTTTCACTATTCTCAAAAATCTTTCAATCTTTCACGTTGGAAATGTTTGCTTTTTTTTCCACATGAATATCCTCTTGTGGGGGTCCCTAACACAAAGTCATTTTCAGATGGGGGTCTGCGGTCAAGTATATATCAATTTGAGAGTCGTTGCCATGCAACAGTTTGAGAACCACTGTAAATGAGTGTAGAAAATGATAAGTGGATAATGATGGAAATATGGCACTGTTTGTTTCATCCAGTTTATACAGATTAAGTCATTTACCTCCAACACCCCCATCTGGTGTCTGAATTGTGTACTCCAGGACCGCCACACATTGATTTTCTATTGGGAACACCTTTATTTTAAATGCGGAAATCTCGGAAAACGAGAGTCAGGAAGTGAATAATCGCATCCCTCGAATGTTATTTAATTCACCCAAAACATACATTTTGTAACCGGGGATCATATCGTTTGGAGAAATGACGCGCAAATCAAGCTTGTTTTGATCCAAAAAGAAGAATCTGAGATATTACTATTTTAAAAACTGCGTTCCCAGGATATAAGCCAGCCAGTGTGTGTGTGTGTGTGTGTGTGTGTGTGTGTGTGTGTGTGTGTGTGTGTCCTCGCAATATTAATGTTTTTTTATCGTTGAAATGATTCGTTAATAGGCTTTACAATTTGGGAAATATTGTGGTTGGGGTTAGGATCAGGCATTTAGAGGTTAGGTTGAGGATTTGGGGGTTAGAAATATGCATGATTCATACCTAGTTGCACGGCAGTGTCTTGCACCGAAAATAGCAAATCTACAAGCTCTCAACGTGTTGTGAGCTTGCCTTGTAGACCTGCTAGTTTTGGCTTCAGGGTAAAAAGGTGTGTGTGTGTGTGTGTGTGTGTGTAAAAGAGCGCACATTTCTTACATCAGAAAGACCCAACTTAGACTATATGACCACACATTATGTTGTGTAACATACACAGTCACACACACAAGCACAGACGCACACACATTCTTAATGAGTGGGTTTCAATTCTGGTCGTTCTCTCCCAGCTGGCCGAGACAACCGTCATCATTGCACCACAAAACTCCCATAATCCATCTGTGGCACGACAGGCTCCTAACCCCCTACAGATAAACTGGCCCTTATGTCCCAGCATGTCTGTCTGTCTGTCGGTCTGTCGGTCGGTCGGTCGCACCCTCTCTCTCTCTCCGTTTCTCCTATGTTACCTTACTGTGCCTTTGTGTTGTTCCTCCCTGGATTGGGACTCTTTACCCCCTCAAACGTCAACTTCTATGTTGTACCATCATAGGTTTACAAGTGTAAAACAATGTTCGTACAAGTCCCACTGGATGATATAATACGCTCTCTTGCTCTCCAACACATTCAGTGATTTGGCAACAATGTTAACCAGTACAGTGGTTCTCAAAATCAAGACTTTGACTGCGGCCTGTTAGCCACACGTGGTAAATAGCTTGCGCTGGGCCGGAATTGGGGAGATTACTACTCAAGTGCTTCCGTTTTCTGAATTCAGATCCGAACCTCGGATGTCTGATCAGCACAACGGACAGCGGCGTAGAAGAGCCATAGAAGATCCTAATTCTAACAGAAGTCTACGCATGCGTGAGCACGTTAAGATCTTAATTCTAACAGTAGTCTATGCATGCGTGAGCACGTTAAGATCTTAATTCTAACAGTAGTCTATGCATGCGTGAGCACTGAGCACGCTCCGTGCGTGCAGGGGAGAGCAAGACATTGCCTAGCAACCGGGTCAGGGAAAAAACTTGGGTTTTAGCGGTGCCGTTTCAGATGCATATAAAGCCATATAAAGCGTATATAGGCCTATACGTCAATCGCCGAAAACAGATGGCTATTAAAACACGTATATGTCAATAGCAGACAATGTGTTAATATGTTTAGCTGCAGACTCCCATCTGAAAATATTTTCTGCCAGGGATCCCCATACAATTTTCAGTCTCATGTTTTTTTTCCCCCCGCAGATCTATAAGCTCACATTGCGACAGATGTAGATATGCACATTTCAAACCCCCCCCGGACGCCAAAGTGGGGTCCGGGGGGGGTCCTTGAGAGGTCCAATAGAATAATGCAGGTCAAACTGGGGGTGCTTGAAATGAAAATGGTTGAGAATCACTGCTAGAGCCGTAATAAAAATCTTTTCTTATGGGGATCCCTGGCATCTTTTCAAATGGGGGTCTGCGGGTTAATACATGTCGATGTGGGGGTCCTTGACATGAAAAAGTTTTGGAACCACTGCTATATACTGTATATCTCTGCTGTCGGGAGGAAACCTCATAACTCCAAAATGTTCATTTTTCAGGAAATGAAACCCTTATATTTTTAAAACAAAGCAATACAGCCTCATCAAAGTTGGTGTTGTAACTTTATATATTGCCAATTACTTCCATGAGAGGGGGGGAGGTGGTGGAGTTAGTTGCTTTAGCAGACATTGTGAGGGTCCAATGGAGTTTTGTCCAAAGAACCTTTTACTACTTTCCATTGGTTCAATATTTTCGAAACAACACACAGACGTAAAGCACTGATTTATGCCAAAAAATGTAAAACCTCAAAAATGGAGTTATGAGGTTTCCTCCCGACAGTTTCCTCCCAGAACCCACTTTGAGAAGCAGTAAACTAGTGATGATGATGATGATGAATAATGACAGCATTGCGGATAGTGATGCTAACGCTAAAGGCTAACGGCTAATGGCTCTGTGTTCAGATGGAGAGAGGCAGACGGAGGGGACGGATGCCAGCCGTAAGAGGGACGCTCGCTCCTCAGCTGGACACCACAAGAACGAGGACACTAGTGACAGCAGGGAGGACGATATGGCGGTGAGTTCTGGCTTCACTGGACAGATTGTATTTCACGCACTCTCTCTCACACACAGGCACGCACGCACGCACACAGGCACGCACGCACGCACGCACGCACGCACGCACGCACGCACGCACGCACGCACGCACGCACGCACGCACGCACACACCTGACGATATGGCGGTGAGTTCTGCCTTCACTGGACAGATTGTATGTCTCTCTCTCTCTCTCTCTCACACACACACACACACACACACACACACACACACACACATACACACACGCGCACGCTCCAGCGATCACAATCCACATCTTCACAACTTAAACACTATATGGTTGACCGGAGTCCCGCAGGGCTCTATGCTATATGTTGTGTTATTGTGGGGAAGCAGGGCTCATCGCTCATTCAGTAGTTGGAACTAATATTATTACAAAACCTTTGCCTCGATTATGATTAATGAACGGTTCTGTATAGATCTGACTATACCATTTGACATTTTAATTGTACAACAATGGGTTAGGGTTTATATAAGATTTTTTTTTTGCCTTTATTTGACAGTCCATGTAGATTTGTTGATGTTATTAAGAAATAATAACATAGCTTCTCAATTATTGTCATAAGTTATTGATTCTAAATACTGGTTTTGATATATATTTGTTATATATATATATATATATATATATGGTGAATTGCCCAGGCCTCACCTCCTACCCACAGTGTAAGTGTGCTACTCATGGCTCCGTGCGTGTGTGCGTGCGTGCGTGCGTGCGTGCGTGCGTGCGTGCGTGCGTGCGTGTGCGCGTGCGTGTGTGGAAGCCCACCGTGCTCCAACAGTCACAGCCCACATTTTAATTATTAGCTAACAGTGTGTTCCCTGTGTACCCTCTGATTAGCACTCACTCTACTCTACTGACGGTGCCAAATGGAGGGGGGGGGGGGGGAGGGGGGGGGTGTCAAGGGGGTGGAGGTGGGGGGGTGTATGGAAAAGAGATTAACGTGACTTCTCAGAGTAAAGAGATTAGTGCAATCATTCTCGAACCTCTTTCATTTCAAGACCCCCCCCCCCCCCCCCCCCCCCTTACCTCCATATTTTAACATTTTGTGTTTTTCTGTCCCTCTTAGCTCCATATTTTAACATTTTGAGTTTTTCTGTAAATTAATTCCCTATACTTCATCATACTACAGCATTAGTAAGTAACAGTTTTGGACATAATGAGGTTTCCGCCTGACAGAGTCGATTTTAATTTTTAATAAAAAAAATGATCATCTTGAAATATTGGAAAATGTTATAGGAGCATTCAGTGATTTGGGTGATTTGGAAAGCCCCCGGTCACAAGCCCCACCTGTGACCGGCACATACACGCACTACAGTGGGGGGACACGCAACAGGCCAACAGTACGCACACCTAGACCCACCCCCGCTCGATCATGATTGGCGGAAGGCCCCTCTCTATCCTGATTGGATGAAGGCTTGGCCACCTAGCCAAAAACGAAACCTAAGGTTTTTTTACCCCAGGGGTTAACGGGGACAGGAAGGAACTGCTTATATGGTCAGCACACTCTATAATAGGGAGGATTATCACAACAAAACAAAAAATAAGTGATATTTGAATTAAGTGAAATCACTGAATATACCTTTAAATTACGGCCAAATACAATTTGTGGGTCCTTGACATGAAAACGTTTGAGAACCACTGAGATATAGCCTGGGGTCCACCTATGCTTTCTATGGCATAGGCAGCTCCCGGCAGGATCCGCCGGGAGAATCTAGACGCAGCTGCGTGACATGAGACTAATTAATTAGAGCGACAGAGAGAGAGAGAGGAGTGTGTGTGTACGGGTGTGCGTGTGTGCGTCAATTTAACAAAGGTGCAGACGATCAGAAATCAGCAGAGAGTGATCAACGTTTGCGCTACTCTATGCCGAATTGAAGTGGACTCGGTCCCAGACTTTTTTCTTCTCCCTGGAAATAAAAACATCTGGGTTTCCGAGGCTAGTGGGTCCTTGACATGAAAACGTTTGAGAACCAGTGATATACAGGTTAGAGGCATGCAGTGCCACGGTAGTTTGAGAGCCAGTGAGATACAGGTTAGAGGCATGCGGTGCCACAGTAGTTTGAGAACCAGTGATATACAGGTTAGAGGCATGCAGTGCCACGGTAGTTTGAGAACCAGTGAGATACAGTTGTGTGCCATTGACCTTGTCCGTTTCTCTTTGCAGAGGTTTGCGTGAGCTGCGCATTTCACAATGTAGATATTATGTCCACTAGGGGGAGTAGAGAGCTATATCTGCGACCAGTCAAAGCCATCAACAGAGAGAGAGAGAGAGAGAGAGAGAGAGAGAGACAAAAAATTGGGGTTTTATTAATTTGTTGTATAAATCAAACATCATTTCCCGAATTTGCTATTTGTGAACGGACATAATGCACGTTATTTTCTGTTAATGTTGACACTAATATTATGTCACGTCACGTCATTAACAACTGTTAATGTTATCTTCTACAAGTTGTAGAAGATAACATTAATAGTCACGTGACGTGACGTGAAAAATACAGTTATTCCACCAGCGTTCTTGTGTTGTGTTGTAGACTACTCTTCATATGACCACCGCGCTCTGACTATAGGTGCGCCACCCGTTCAAAACATATCAAAATCAAGGAGATGGGTTGCACACACCAAGACTGTGGTTCAAAAGTTTTATTTCAAACGTTTCGGCTATCCAGCCTTCATCAGTGTGGAGTGAGACTGAATGTAGGTTCCTTTTAAAGGAGTGGTGACATGGTGCAGGTGCACAAAATCACCGCTGATCACCTCATATCACACCCGGTGGATAAACACAGATTCGGGCTGTGTAATAAAGTCTCTGTTAGCAGTCAATATTGTGACTAGCAATTACATCTCGAAATATGCATATATATACAAATCAAAACAATTATAGGATTGTTTAAACACAGCTAATGTAGGTCGACTGGGGACATCAGGCGTTTTTTGCATACATCATTCTTTTTTTATACCGTTAATAGCATCCATCCAATATAACATGTTTAAACAATCCTATAATTGTTTTGATTTGTATATATATGCATATTTCGAGATGTAATTGCTAGTCACAATATTGACTGCTAACAGAGACTTTATTACACAGCCCGAATCTGTGTTTATCCACCGGGTGTGATATGAGGTGATCAGCTGTGATTTTGTGCACCAGGCTGCACCTGTGCACCATGTCACCACTCCTTTAAAAGGAACCTACATTCAGTCACACTCCACACTGATGAAGGCTGGATAGCCGAAACGTTTGTCCTTGGTTTGAAATAAAACTTTTGAACCACAGTCTTGGTGTGTGCGACCCATCTCCTTGATTTTGATGTGTTGTAGACTACAACACAACACAAGAACGCTGGTGGAATAATACTAATATTAGGTTAGAGGCATGCGGTGCCACGGTAGTTTGAGAGCCAGTGAGATACAGGTTAGAGGCATGCGGTGCCACGGTAGTTTGAGAGCCAGTGAGATACAGGTTAGAGGCATGCGATGCCACGGTAGTTTCTTAGCAAAGTGAAAAGAAAAATCCACTTTTTGTGCTTCGTTTCGTTCTAACACACCTACAGTTTTAGCCTTCATGGTGACCCTGCAGTATAAATAAAGAAGGATGTCTTCTTCTCAATAGTGACTCAAATATAGAACATCTATTGGAAGTTTTCAGAAAAGTTAGTTTGAAAAGAGAAAAGTAAAAAAAAGAAGAGTAGGGTTGAAGCTTCAATCCGTAAAATGTATGTCCTACCCGGACAGATGCTGCATCTCAAGGTGCTTTCAATAAAATTCTGACCATTTTAATCCTGATGTCTGTGGAGATATTACCATTTGAGCTTTGTGTAGTCGTTCGTGCAGGTCTTATACGCAACCACAGGAGGTACACGTTTCAATACGATTGCTGTCGACCAGAAACCTCTTATCTCCATACTTTTCTCGTAATGTAATGCCCTGCTTGATAATCCTACTAGTGCAGCGTCGCATAAAACCATCAAAAGTAGCATATCTGCAAGCTGTAAATCTGCTTTTGCTATTTTTGAATATGAATCCTGAAAGGTTTTGGGCATATGAGGTTTCCACCCGATAGAAATAAATAGAAGAGTGGGGAGACCACCTCCAACCCCCACAGTCGTGGTAGTAAACATACTCTAAAAAAGAGTTTAGATGATTATGCCCTACAAACTATTGTTTAGAGCTTCAGATGGGAGATAATTTTCCTGCCGGGGATTATTTCTCAACAATGACCTGCTCGCCGTCAATTATCCCTTGCCTAATTGAGGCAAACGCTTCAAATAATCGTGATATTGATTTGAAGCTGTAGTGTCTCTGCCCTGCCCTAGTTTTTTTACATTTATATTTTCCCGAGAGGCTTTAGCTTTATATTTCCATTAAACGCAGCTGTCATGAGTAAGGTTTATAACTCTAAAGAAGTCATGCAAGCACTTTAATTTGGAGGAAGGCCATAAACATCAAAGTTCAACTTTTCTACATCATCTCGACGTTTTCGCAACTGATATTCTGAAGTGGCATTGACGGACGTATAAACAACACATCATTGGTATTGGTGCAGGGCGATATGCTTTTGCTTTTTTTTGCTTTTTCATTATGAACTGTCAGCTATTGATGTGGGCCATGCAGTAAACTTTATTATAGTGTGTCCCAGACTCTGTAAGTTTGAACAAATCTGCAGTATATCAATAAGACAGCATGGCACTGGAATGAGTACACTGACTGAACCACAGACTCTATATTGTACACAACTACACAATACACAACCACCAATGATTTGAATACTTTAGCTATTGAACAATAGCAGATCTACAAGCTCATAGCGCGGCACAGAGTGCCGCACTACGAGCTTGTAGATCTGCTATTTTTTTTAAATCGTGGAACAACATATTTGATGGGGGTCGGCGGCCAATTACATATATTTTTGGGGGTCCTTGACATGAAAAAGGTTGAGAACCACTGACATTGAAACAGGTTTTTCAGAAAACTGTTATGATTTAGAAGCCATTTATTTTTTAATCGGCCTCAGGTCTAAATGGGTTAAGGCTAAAAGGATGAAAATAAGTCCCGGGGACTGATGTTTCCATTGCGGTCCTATACAGTATGTATTGAATTCATCAACATAGCATAACAAATTAAGAAAATAATGTCATCAACAAAATAAATCCAAACACTATGTATAATAGAGATGGGAAAATTACACTTAACCACAGACAGTACAGTAGTAGAAGCTTTTTTTTTTTAAGATTTGTTTTTGGCTTTTCTGCCTTTATTGATAGATACAAGTGACGAATGACAGGAAAGAGGGAGAGAGAGACGGGGGGAGACATGCAGCAAAGGTCGTCATGAACAGGCCAGAGCGTATACAGTATATGTGACATGCACCTGCCACTAGGCCAGAGCCTATACAGTATATGTGACATGCACCTGCCACTAGGCCAGACCAGACCAGACCAGGGACCAGGCCAGACCAGAACAGGCCAGAGCGTATACAGTATGTGTGACATGCACCTGCCACTAGGCCAGACCAGACCAGACCAGGGACCAGACCAGGCCAGAACAGGCCAGAGCGTATACAGTATATGTGACATGCACCTGCCACTAGGCCAGACCAGACCAGGCCAGAGCGTATACAGTATATGTGACATGCACCTGCCACTAGGCCAGAGCCTATACAGTATATGTGACATGCACCTGCCACTAGGCCAGCGTGCGCCAGTAGTAGAAGCTTGACCCGTCTGTGGCGGGCCTCGGTCTAACACCACATGTCTGTGTCTCAGTGCGATCCGAGTGAGACACACACACACGCACGCAAAGCACGGAACTGGGTTGAAAACACAGGGGTATGCTCAGGGTATGCTCAGCATGCGTCACGGTCTATAACTTGTCGAACTTAACTGCGCACAAAGTTTGCGCTCACTTGTTGCTGGCTCAAATGTATATATGTGACCAGATTTGACTGAGAGCCTGCCATCGCACAAATCACAGCTTTTCAGCAGAGGAGAAACACTTTTTTTTCTTTTTTCAAAATGAGTTAATAGCACAGGCAGACTCTTCACATACTAGAGCGTGTCTGAAATAAGTGTCAGAGCTGAAATCGACATGTAAATGTTTAAACATGTAGCTAGGTGTAATGTTACACAGAAGGGTCACAGAAGTGAACCCTTCAAGCCTGTTTTCTCAACTCGCTGTTTTCTGCAAGACATTACTCTATAAGCCATATCTCCAAAACTGGTGGGTCAAACTGAACAACCAATATGTCAATTTGAAGAAAGAAAAATCCCTTGGCAGTCCCTCAGTCAAATTTGGTCACATATATAGATAGGCCTACATTACACATCTACCGAATATCTATAAATGAACTGCGAGTGAGTAAACTGTGCTTCTTGCAAAAGCAGATCGACTTGAAACTCGTCGTACACATATCGCCGTGCATACGTATATCGCTTGCAGTGTGTGAGCATGCTTGTAGCATGGAAGCGTTTGGTAACCACTCTGGGCTGAGTGCTCTCTCGGACAGCACGTTATCATAGTGTTTCACTCCACCAATGCCGTTCGACGTCTGAACATCAGGGCCAAATTAGCCATGGCCCAGGGAAAACTGGTAAAATAAATGGTAAATAGTGCATTTATATAGCGCCTTTATCCAAGGCGCTTTACATAGATTGTGCATCAATTCACCCATTCACACACTGATGGCGGCGGAAACCATGCAAGGCACCAACCAGCACATCAGGAGCAATTAGGGGTTCAGTTTCTTGCTCAAGGGCACTTCGACACTAACTCTGGGGGAACAGGTTCGAACTGGCAACCTTGCGGTTACCATCCAGCCACTCTACCCCTAAGCCACATCCGCCCCCAAACTGGACCGTGCAAAGCTGGGTTTGATGCTCCTGATTGCCGTTGATTGTGTTATATTTAGGTCAAAAAGATAATCATAAAACGATCCACCCCCACACCCCCTGAAAATTTCGCTTATGCGCACCCCCCCGCCCTGTGCTATGGGGGGGCCCTAAAAAATGAACGGCCCAGGGGCCCTCGTGGCGGTTAATCCTCCCTGCTGAACATCCACCAGCGCCGTGAGAGGAACCACTGAAATCCCCCCAAAAGTTAAGACTCCAAATGGATGTGGTATTATATATTGCTGAGTGGTCACTGACGTGTGCTAAGAGCATAGGCAACGCTAGAGAGAGAGAGAGAGAGAGAGAGAGAGAGAGAGAGAGAGAGAGAGAGAGAGAGAGAGAGAGAGAGAGAGAGAGAGAGAGAGAGAGAGAGAGAGAGAGAGAGAGAGAGAGAGAGAGAGAGAGAGAGAGAGAGAGAGAGAGAGATACATCTCATGTCCCAGAAGCACGGTCGTCGTCAGATTTATTTGAAGTCCCGGCATTAGGAAATGTGCTTGACGAGATAAGAGCTGTGGAGAGGCAGCAACAGCTTGTCCTGAACAGCTCTTCAGACTGTGAAGTGAACCTGAATTATACAGCCTCACATCTGCTGCTCCTCTGGAACAAGTCAAGTGGTGGAGAGTAGATTTACTTTTTTCACAGTCGTGAGCTTCTAGAGAGAGTATTTTCCATATAATATGAAATATTTCTCAGTCCCTGGAACAAAATATTTTGAGATGGGGTCCGGGGCCACATTCATATGATTATGGGGTCCTTGACATGATAAAGGTTGAGCACCATTAGCCTGGCCCACTGGCCCAGCCTGTGTTGTTTCTGGTCTAGACTGAGGGGCGGGTGCCAGCGAGTTCAATGCAGGATCCTATTGGTGCCGGCGTGAGCACGGCGATGGATCCTATTGGTTCACCGATCTGAGCGCCCGCCCCCCCCTCCTCCCCTCCCCGGTAGAAAACAGAGGAGAACACTGACGTCACCAAATTTGGAGTGACGGGGACTGTCCTTAAGTCAGACCTCCCATTAGTCCGACCTGTGTTGCGGGTTACAAATCACCCATGGCTTCCTGTGAGGTTAGGGTTAGCTTAGGGTTTGGGATAGTGTTAGTAATGGTCTGACTAACGGGAGGTCGAACCAATGCCGAAACACAAGGAAGTGGGCTTCCTACTGTAAATCTTCCAATGCGTTTCCCCAGGCTTTTCTTTTTGAGCCGAATGCAAAATAAAATAAAAGCCTGGGTACTACCGAGGCTAGAGCACCACTGATATTGCAACATGAAACAGTTTTCCTGGATTTAAAAGTACATTTTTAGAATCGGCCTCAGGTCTTAATTATAATGGGTTCAGGTTTGAAGTACTTATCCGGATGACGCTGCCTCAGCCGGAACTCTCCCCCCCTCCCACGGCCGACTGTTTTATTTTGTTCGCTCAAGTAATTAAAAAAAATGTCCGAAGTTTATGGCCTGCCGTCCTTCACGCGTTTTAATAGCTTCGCTTTTGTCATTTGTTGCCGGTCGCCACCGACCGGTGATGGACGACATTATCTTGAAATGATGATCACTTATGTGGACTGTTTGCACACTTGGACAGTAAACAAGTCCTAAATCACGGCGATTATAATGCAGATGATGGAATTGGCTCATTGCTTGGAGGTAGTTATTTGGATTTATGGTTGACAATGTATAAGACTGTGTTCCATTTACGGGGGTTATCTGTAAAAGGCTGGTTTATTTGTAGCGCACAGTTTGTAGCACATGCTGTGTGTGTGTGTGTGTGTGCACGCGTGCGTGCGTGTGAAGCTGTGAGCACCAGTGTGGTTTAGCCTTAAGACTTTCCTGCTCAGCTGTATTCATCTATTATTCACGTGGTCATTTGCCTGCTTTTTCCCACCTAGTTTGACCGCCGTTGGTGTGAATGTAGACTGTAGTACTGTACTGTATACCGTTGCCGTTGGCGCTATTTCTAGCGCCGTTATTTAACGAAACTACTTTTATTGGTAACGGAGTAACCTAACGGCTTAGTTTGCTAATTGAGTAATCTGTTAGTTACCTTTTCCAAAAACAATTGCGTAACTACCGTAGTTACATTTAAGACCTATTTTTTCCTATTTTTTCTGTTGCCACAAAGGAAAATTAATCCATCTGACGCTGTTTCCTGATTCTGAATGAATGAGCCTCTCTCTGTGTCACGGAGAAGTGACAGGGTGTGACGAGCATGCACCGCGTCCCAGCTTGTTACACAGACATCAGTGACCCATTATGCTTTGCAGTCTGTGGTGATTGCGTAATAATTCTAATGTACAGGATTCAATATGTCACCACTTTTGGTGTGACACAGCACATACGTCTCTTGTTTACGTTCCGTTGTCAACACGTGTGTTGAACGACAAACAAAGACGATATAAGAGTTAAATAGTGAAAGAGCGAATGTGTGTGTGTGTGTGTGTGTGTGTGTGTGTGTGTGTGTGCATGTGCGCGTGCATGCGTGTGCACGTGCGTGTGTGTGTGGATATAAAGTAGGCTATGTCTTTGGTTCCGTCACAATCAGTAATCTCAGGAATTCCTAAGCAACATAATTGGCAGCTATAGCTTCTTTCAATATGAGAGCATTATTGGCATTGAGCTTCTGAGGGTAAGTTAGGAAATGTCTGCCAAAGGTCAGCATGCCATATTTTTGAACACGTGCACTTGTGTGTATGTCCAGATAGAGGTAGGAGAGATAGAGAGAGAGCATGTCATTATAGCAGGGGTCTTCAATGTACCTTTTTCAGGTCAAGGACCCCTTAGCTGAAAGAAAGATGAAGCAGGGACCACCATAGCCCTAGAATGTCTGTGATCTGTTTGTTTTTTTGTGGCTTTCGCCTTTATTTTATATTTTTTATGGAGGGGCAGACAGTAGGCTGACAGGACAGGGAGAGAGATGGGGGGAAAACATGCAGTAAAGGCCGTCGGGATCGGGAGTCGAACCCGCGGCACACTGCCAGACTGGATTACCAGCCAAGGTGCCTGGACCACTGAGCCATGGCCCAGGCCATGTCTGTGATCTTAAATACATTTCATGTATTCCATACAGATCCATCCTATCCATGCACGGTTAGCAGCGGCAGAATGGTGGCATAAATCTTCTCCGCGCTGCATGTGTACTCAACCAATAAATAACTCCAAAGACTTGGAGTCAGATATTGTCCTCTAGTTTCATATACATGTGAAAGTTCTGGCAGAAAACGTCTGTTTAGGCAAATATCTCCACTTTTCCACAAGCTGCACACGGAAGACATTATCTCCAGACGAGGGACCCGGAATGGCCGATGGACTGAATTTAACAAAACTTCCTCTGGTCACCACAAACGTCACCACAAAATGACCAGGGAAGCACAAATGTTTTGGGTACTACACACAGGTGCGTTTCGAATGGTGCTGGGTAATTTATCACACCACTTGCCAATCGTGTGCCTCATACATTTGTGCTTCCCTGGACAATTTGTGATGACGTTTGTGCTTCCCAAAGGAGGTTTTGTTAACCCATTTTGGGCGAGAACCCCTTTTGGTGTTAGCATTATGTTATGCTTTAGCTATTGAAAAATAGCAGATCTACAAGCTCGTAGCGCGCCACCGAGTGGCGCGCTACGAGCTTGTAGGTCTGCTATTTTAGAAAAATCGAAGAACGACATAGAAACATAGCTTTTTCAGAAAACTGTCAGGATGTAGAAGACATTTTTAGAATCTGATCTCAGGTCAAAATGGGTTCAACTCCATCGCAAATATCGTGGTTCTGGACAACCGTGTATCCGAGCAACAAGACCAGGCACTGCACTCCCTGTGGTGGTGTGGAATGTGTCTGTCGAATTTAGGGTGGGGTGTCGGTGGGTTCTCCAACATACTGTACGTACACACAGAGACGTGGTGCATTTATTGTAAGATGGCTTCATAGACTGTATATTTTCAGACATTTAGAATTCACAGTACTTAGTGAACTTGACCTTATAGGCTCTGTTCTTAGTCTGCACTTTATACACAAAACCTCTGTGCCGAAAATAGCCGATCTATAAGCTCACAACATGTTGCACTGCAATGATGTTGTGAGCTTGTAGATCTGCTATTTTTGGATAAGGTGCTCCTCAGTATAGGGATGTGTTTAAGTGTTTAATGTAAATAAAAGAAAAAGGTCCTATCACACAAAGATTTGGAGACCCCCTATCCCGGACGCCCTGTTCGATTTGCCCGATCGATTCATTTGTTCTTCCGATTACTTCATAAATTAATCGAGAAGCATGTTTCTGGGGATAATGTGTTTTATTCTAATGGCCTCCCCTCCCCCCTCCTCGAATAACTCTTGCACCCCTATTCAGCCAATCTTTCCCTGTGCACCTGAGGCTGTGCAGTGTGTACTGTACATTCAAGTCAGTTGTCTCTTACGGTTCTGTGATGTGCCATCCCCCCTGATCACGAGGACAGACATATCTCTTTAAACCACCTGCTGCAATTACAATTTCACTACGGTAGCACAGCGTACCTCATACCTGATGAGGAGGAGAGGACAGAGGAGGTAGTTCACTACGGTAGCACAGCGTACCTCATACCTGATGAGGAGGAGAGGACAGAGGAGGTAGTTCTCAGTGGGAGGCAGCAGGTCGCAGGACAAACGCACAACAACAGGTGACAAGCAGATAAAACAGTATCATGAACATCATCACAGAGCTGGTGATCCATTTCTGTTCAGAAACCAATACATAGCTAATACAGTGGGTGGGTGGGTGGATAGGTTGCTACTAGGTAGGTAAGTATAGATCAATACTGCATGAGAGAGAGGTAGGTATAGGTAGGTAGACAGATAGATAAAGAAAAAACTGATGGGCCTTACAGGATCTTTTGTCAGCCATCATTGTCAAGAGATGTCTGTCTTTACCCACGCGCACGCACGCACGCACGCACACACGTACGCACACACACACACACACACACACACACACACACACATACACACACACACACACACGCACACACTCGTAATCGTAAATAATAAATCAAGGGCAGGACATCATCGGTTGCACACACTAATAAGGCATTGGGAGGTAAAGGCCCAGTGAATAAAGTCAAGGAGATGAAATGAGGTGAGAAAAACAGAGAGGAGAGGAGTGAGGAAGAGTGGGCAGTGGTGGAAGAAATGCTCTGATATTGTTGATTGTCAGGCAGAAACCTCTTATCATGTTCTAACTGTTGGTGTTTTTTCGCAAATCAATACCCTTATGTACTTGATCATACTGAGCCACACAGAAGCATCAAAAGTAGCAGATCCACAAGCTGGAAATGCAGCATGCTAGGTTCATTGTTTACCTGGTATATAGTTTCTTGAGAGGCACTAACTACACTATATGCGTTCTATTTGTGCTTTGTGGGACCTTGTTTATTAGTGTGCTTGCAGTAGGCAACCAGACTATAGTTATTGCTCGACTTTATTTATTCCGCTTTATATGGTTACCTTTGACGTCATGTGGATCAATACATCATCATCATTCATCACCATCATCATACTGTGCTGTGCTGTGCTGTGCTGAGGAGAGGAGAGGAGAGGAGAGGAGAGGAGAGGAGATGAGATGAGATGAGAGGAGATGAGATGAGATGAGATGAGATGAGATGAGATGAGAGGAGAGGAGAGGAGAGGAGAGGAGAGGAGAGGAGAGGAGAGGAGAGGAGAGGAGAGGAGAGGAGAGGAGAGGAGAGGAGAGGAGAGGAGAGGAGAGCGGGGGTGGGGTTGGGGGTGGGGGGGTGTCATTGTTGGCACTTGGCAGGTACAGCGTTGATGACAGAGGCCATGTGATCCACTATTGTCTTCCATCGTCTGACAGAGGTTTTAATCACGGTGGGGACATAAACCCTCGGCAGCCGCCCGGGGCTCATTGTTAACCTCCAATTGCTTCCAGGGCAATAAATATGAGCACCCCGCCGCCTCCCGCCCACACCCCTGTTCTGTTCCATGGCCTTGACAGTGCTTTACGGGGGAAGGAGGCTGAGCCAGCCAGGGAGGGAGGGAGGGAGGGAGGGCGGGCAGCTGATGGGAAGTGAAGGGGATGGATGGAGTAAATGAACATATGGTCCATCAAACGAGACGTTTCACACTCAGTACACGGACTACAGTGCAGTACAGTACAGATCCGTTGACAGGGTTTTTCCTGCAAGGAAACAGACGTTGTCTAGGTGCTCGGCTACATCAGGGGTGCCCACACATTTATGACGTGAGATCTACTTTCAAAATGACAAGCTCAACAAGATCTACCCACTGAAAAAATAATTGTACCATTGCTGAAAATAGTTTAGATATATAATGTACCTGGGGGGGCTTTGGAATAGGGAGGGGGGTGAAATTATGACAGGCAGTTTCTGCTGTCAAAATATGACCCCCCAGTATTTAACTTAAACGCCCAATGCATTCTCAATGGCAATAGCACAAACTTTGGCATGCTACTAGTCCTACATACCTACATACTGCACCTAGAAACCCCATTCAAACCTATTTAGGTTCATCTTACGGTGGACATGTTTGCCTGAAAATAAATCTTTGAAATGTTTCATAGTTTTAGAAATTCACAATGGGGCTCAATGGCAGATATTGGCACGTTAAAAAAGCGCTTTCACCTACAAACTCCATTCACACTTTTTATAATTCAGCTTACTGTGGAGACACATGCTGGAACTTTTTACTTTGAAATGATTTGTAGTTTCTGAGTTATTTAACTTAAACACCCAATGCATTCTCAATGGCAATAGCACAAACTTTGGCATGCTACTAGTCCACCGCGCTCCTGTAGGAGGAGGGTGCCCGTTGGGGCTGTACTGTACTGTATATGGACACAATTTCATACCTCAATAGTTGCCGAACATGATCAATAACGATAATGATCGTTCAGCCCCAGTGCTCGCTCTACTGTGAGGGTATCTGTGTGACAAGTTGGTGTCACGTAAAAAAAAAATATATAATGCCATTAATTGTGCTATATTGTTCTCCTGTTTAGTCTCTCGGTGCTGACACAAAATGAACCCCAACAAAAACAAGATGGGGAGGAAAATGAGAAAAAAGGAGCACGTCTTTTTTGGCAAACGAGTAAATCCCAAAACAAGGTGCTCTTTGGTACAATTGGGTGACAAAGTTAAATGGTTAAAAAAGTCACACTCGTGTGAAGTGAGGGGCGCCCACTGTGTTTATATCGGCAATTTAATCCCAAAGTCCCAAGACTTGGCTGGCAAACGATTTACATCACAAGTGCTCTAAACAATCCCATGGATTTGGCTGCCATATGACGTCATCTTCAAAAGCCACATGCATTGGAGGGGCTAGCGCCCGTCCAAGGCACTCTTGTGTAAAATTGAATTGGATACTGGATGGCGAGAATAAAATGGAATGCACCTATACACGTTGCAGCACAACAAAATAAAATGGGGTCAAATCGCAGCTTCCAGTTAGTTGTTTTTTAATGAACGGATAGCAAACTACTTTTCTATCACCCGCTGCAACAGGAGGGTGGGTATGAGGGAGGAGGAGGGGGAGAAAGGAGAGCCGTCCAGAGGGAGGGAGGGAGGCAGAAAGACGCAGCCAGAGATCCATGTCTCAGTGGAGAGATCAATCACGGGGGGCTCCAAGTGTCTGCCATGGGCCTGGACGGCACAGATCAATACGCAGCGAGGAGCAGAGAGGAGAGGAGAGGAGGGGAGTTGAGGGGGGAGAGGAGGGGAGGAGGCCCACTGGGCAGGAGGAGACGCCACATTATATACTGGACATACACTCCATCTGAGGGGGGAGGAAGGGCATAGAGATAGGAGAAGTTACTGAAGCAGAGACGCATGGGAGGGAAAAACACCAGTGGCAGAAGAAGAACTTTTTTGGCAGGTGCTTAAAAAGCACCTGGACTACATTTGCATCCACCGCTACTAATAACCGAAACACGACTTTAGTGGAGACTTTAGTGACGACCTATAGTCATGATTGGCTACCTCCTAAGCCAATGATAGTCTGAACGAAATGAAAACCCATACCATGTACGCCGTAACGCAGAGCGAGTGGCATGCACCTGCCAGATTTTTTTATTGTTTTTTACTTAACCCATTTTGGGGCGGGAACCCCTTTTGGTGTTTTAAACATTGTTATAATTAAGCAATAAGCCACGAGAGGTCTCAGGTTACCGGGTATTTTACAATGGCTGGGGGCGTAGGCAGACCAGACGCGGAGCGGAGGGTCTTCTACCCCCCAGCCATTGTAAAATACCCGGTAAGCTGGGGCCTCGAGTGGCTTATTGCTTTTCTAAAACGGTTACAAACATATAGCAATATTAACCTAATACAACTATTAAATTCACAAAAGTAGCTACGCTTTGCGCCACCAGAGTGAGCCACATCACTTCCTTGTTTTGCTCGGCAAGTAGGCTATGTGACGGGAAAATAGCGCTTGATGTCTTTACGGGGCTGCCTGGAGCCACACATTCACAGTCATATGAGCCGGGCGGTGCTTAGACGCCCGCACGGCATGGGTTTGTAAGGTAATCAAGCGCTCCCCTTCCCCAGTACAGCTACAGAGATGCGGAATCAGGTGCGAATTATATAAAGTGATTGAAGGTGTGGGTTATCGGTGAAATTTACACCGGTCACGTGACGGTAACCAGCCAATCAGAATCAAGTATTGGGAGACTTTAGTGACGACCTATAGTCATGATTGGCTACCTCCTAAGCCAATGATAGTCTGAACGAAATGAAAACCCATACCATGTACGCCGTAACGCAGAGCGAGTGGCATGCACCTGCCAGATTTTTTTATTGTTTTTTACTTAACCCATTTTGGGCGGGAACCCCTTTTGGTGTTTTAAACATTGTTATAATTAAGCAATAAGCCACGAGAGGTCTCAGGTTACCGGGTATTTTACAATGGCTGGGGGCGTAGGCAGACCAGACGCGGAGCGGAGGGTCTTCTACCCCCCAGCCATTGTAAAATACCCGGTAAGCTGGGGCCTCGAGTGGCTTATTGCTTTTCTAAAACGGTTACAAACATATAGCAATATTAACCTAATACAACTATTAAATTCACAAAAGTAGCTACGCTTTGCGCCACCAGAGTGAGCCACATCACTTCCTTGTTTTGCTCGGCAAGTAGGCTATGTGACGGGAAAATAGCGCTTGATGTCTTTACGGGGCTGCCTGGAGCCACACATTCACAGTCATATGAGCCGGGCGGTGCTTAGACGCCCGCACGGCATGGGTTTGTAAGGTAATCAAGCGCTCCCCTTCCCCAGTACAGCTACAGAGATGCGGAATCAGGTGCGAATTATATAAAGTGATTGAAGGTGTGGGTTATCGGTGAAATTTACACCGGTCACGTGACGGTAACCAGCCAATCAGAATCAAGTATTGGGACTAACCGTTTTAGAATTTAGCTATTGAAAAGCGCTACGAGCTTGTAGTTCTGCTATTTTTGAAAAATCGTGAAAATATTTATTTCAGAAAACTGGAGGATTTGGAAGATTTTTTTTAAATTTCGAGGTCAGGCCTAAATGGGTTAAAGCGGCACTACAGTATGTAACGTTTTTATGAATAAGATGTTATTTTGTCCAATTTGTATGTTAGAGTATATAACATATACAATTGGGGTGGTTGTATTTTGTCTGCATTCCCCATGCTCTTCTGTTGAGACATTATTTTAGATTGTGTCCAAGGTCATGTCTCACCTAAACTCAGGATCTGACATGTATTTTGACCTGATGGCCAAGAATAGGATGGTCAATTGATCCCCTGAGCAAGCAGACATAGCGGCTCTATTAGCTCAATGGTAAAAATGGAGGAAGGAAAGTCATAGTGCAGCTTGAACTCAGCACAGATTATGTGTGTTTTTACTAACCTTTGAAAAATAAAATGATCCACCCACGGATGGTCTCAAACGACGTAGGGGGTCTCGGATAATCAGGGATTGTACAGAAAAAACAACATTCAAACATTTAAAAACGTTGTCTAAATCTTTAAAAAATAGCCAATATACAAGCTCAGCTCGTTGGTGTTTTACCCCCTCAGGCCGGGAACCCATTTTGGGGTTCTGTACAGTATGTACAGTATTCAAAAATGTAAATTTTTTGATGCTGCTATATAAATATTTGAAGTTTTTCAGAAAACTTAGGTCAGGATTTAGAGGCGTTTTTAGAATCGGCCTCAGGCCTAAATGGGATAAAGTACCTCAAAATTGTACTTCAAAGGTACAGTACTTGTGTGTGTAAGTGTATTTAGTTGCTTTCCACCACTGGGAAACAAATGTAGTGGATACTGGACAGCTATACAGTAGCTAGGCTGACACTTGCACTGTGTAAACAATGAGGGGACGCCGCTCTGACCCACGTCTCTCTGGACTGAATCCAGAGTCTGGGGAGGCTTTTCTTTGATGTCGGCGTGTTCTTACGCACATACTGTGATGAAGGGGCTGTATCCTCAGACATCAAGGCGGGGTCCTGCGATGCTTGTATATAGACCGATCACAATGTTTATTAACACATGTGTACAGTGGTATTTCCGTGTAGGCTATGGATGCTTGTCTATATGGGCGTTGCCGTTTACACAGTATAAAATAGAGAGTCCAAAACATTAACTATCGCTGCTGTCGGACAGAAACCTCAATATCCCCATATTTTAACTTTTTGGGTGTTTTTTTCTCCCGTAAATTAAAGTAGCGGATCTGCAAGCTCGAAAGCGCTTGGCGATCTGCTACTTTTGCTATTTCATAATTTATTTGAGTCCTGAAAAGTAACAATAATTTGAACATTAACAAATAACACCTATCCTAAGTGACCTGTTTTTTCAGAAGTAAGGTTAATGAATACTACTGTTCCAATTCAACATTCCCTGCCTTAAACCACCATTCATACGTTTTTGTTTGTGGTGATGTCATGATTTGGACTATATTATGTGAAAGAAGAAGCGAAAATATATGATTTACTTTTTCATTGTCCTCTCCTTTTCCAGTTGGCCTTCACTTTGAAAACCACAGGTGTAGTACATGTCCAAAACTGTTACTTTTCAGGATTCATATTCAAAATTAGGGGGAAAAAAGCAGATCTACAAGCTCAAAACCCATCGCTGCACACCGCGTTTCGAGCTTGTAGATCTACTATTTTTATGCAACTTTTGCGTGACGCACAAAAGCATAACGTAGTATGCAGTTGAACACAAAAAGTTAAAATTTGGACATCAGAGGTTTCTGCCCGACAGCAAGCAGTATGTATCATAACTGCAGCAGCATGCAAGTATCAATCGTAAATCAAACGAGCAACATTTCATCCCCTGTGTATCTTTCCGGCACGCCGGCCCGTTGCTTTGTTAGCGGCACGGGAGGGGAGAGGCGTAAGGAGGAAGTTTCAAAATAAGACACTTGAAAGCTGGCACCTCTGGAACACTCCCCCGGGAGGAAGCAGAGCATAAAAGAAGGAAACGGAAGCTGAACGGAAACACACAAAAAGGCCCTCGGAGGTCTGGAGAGAGGGAGAGAGTTCACTCTCATTCAGCCTCTGCAGGGGGCTTTGATGAAAGCAGGAAGTGATCCCACGGGACAGCCAATGAGCTGTTGCCGCTCGTCCCGGCTCCCTTCAAATGAAAAAGAAACAGCGGGGGAAAAAAATAAAAAAAATAACTTAACCCATTTAGACCAGATTTGAGTTCAAAACGTTCGCTCTGAAAGAATATAAACATTTGGGCCACATTTTCAAATAATGCTTAGAACACCAAAAGGGATGGAGTGCTGTCATTTTTGTATTTTTTACTGTTTTTATGAGGTGACAGTACTTCATTAGACCCCTTGGTGTGGTTGTGCAATGATGTCTTCCCTTTGTATTTTGGGTTTCTTCCTGGAGGCTGAAACCTTGACAGTTAAATCTGCCAATGAAAAAAACAGTGATATGGTGACATCACAATATCAGTCATGGCACTCAATATCAAGCCATGTACTCACTGCACTGGACCCGCACCTGAAATGTCAAGTTCATGTGAATTGTGTGTCGTTTCCAAACATGATGTGTGTGATACCAGGTGTCATATATCAACGTGGAACAATTGTAATCGATTCTTACAAACGACTAATTGTATTAGTCTGATGAACCACCTGCACTAAGCCCTGTTTCATACGTTGTTATAAAAATGTAATGCACAACGCCTTGTGTTGTGTGCTTGCAGATCTGATCTACTGTATTAAAATAATATAATTGTATTAATAATAATCAGTGATTTCTTATAATTTCAATAATTATATCCCCATGTAGGCCTACCTTTGATCCATGCATCCAACACACGCATCCAACACATACTGTACACACACACACACACACACACACACACACACACACACACACACACACACACACACACACACACACACACACCACCACCATACACCGCTCGTGTCGTGAAATTCCATCTGAAACAGACAAATAGCCATACCTCTGACTCACACAGTGTATCTGGGACCACTATGGTTCTGCCCAGAGGGCTATTACCTCTGGAGGAAAAGTGGCTTTAAGTCTGTCTAATATAACTGGCGAGGCTGCACCCCTAGAACCAATTCCTCTTTTTACTCAATGATGACTCACGCCTTGGAAGTGAAGTGAGTGGAGAAGCTATAACGCAAGTTATGGCTCGCTGACTTAATCCATTGATACCTGGAACGCATCCATGTCACGTTAGCGTTAGCGTTTTAAACATTATGTTATAATTTAGCTATTGAAAAATAGCAGATCTACAAGCTCATAGCGCGCCACCGAGTGGCGCGCTATGAACTTGTAGGTCTGCTATTTTTTTTAAATCGTTAAAATGTGCCTCAAATCTTTCCGAAAATTGTCGTGATTTAGAAAACTTTTTTTTTTTTTTTTTTCGACGTCAGGCCTGAATGGGTTAACTGCAGCCAAGGAATTTATAGTAGTGTCGGCAAAAACTGTACTGATACTTAAATATGTGGTCATGTATTAGATGTGTCCACAGTGTGGGTAAACAAAGGCCACTATACTGGAAATGTGGAAGTGGTTGGCTCTGTAGTAACACACTTTAATGACATAGATAGATCACATTTGAGATGTGATTGTGGGGTAGGGAGTTTATGCATATTTTCTGTCCTTTTCTGCAAAGCCTGGGTCTGAAATGTGTATGCATGGCGAAAGGGAACTGTAACTTACACAAGTGCTTTTCAAAGTGGGGTCTGGGGACCCCCAGGAGTTCTTTTAGGGGGTCCTCAGAAAAAGTTAGTAAATAATAGCATCATTTTTACCCACTTATTTTATACTTTAGCTATTTGAAAATAGCCGACGTACTGTACTGTACTGTACTGTACTGTACTGTACTGTACTGTACTGTACTGTACTGTACTGTACTGTACTGTACTGTACTGTACTGTACTACTACCTACTGTGATTCGTTGTGAGCTTATAGATCTGTTATTATCAAGATATTTTGAAGAATCTTGAAATCATTAAAATAATTCTTAGCAACGCCAATTGGGGCGGAAAAATCCTTTCAGATGGAGGTCTGTGGACAAATTACATCTCGTCTTTGTTGGGTGGAAACCTCATTATGTCTAAATCTGTTACTTTTCACGATTCAAATTCCAAAATAGCAGAAGTAGCAGATGTACAAGGTCAAAATGTGTCTCTTCGCTGCATGTTTCGAGCTTGTGGATCTGCTACTATTGTGTCACGCTGTAGTATGATCAAGCAGGGCGTTATTGACAAAAAAACACAAAAAGTTAGAATTTGGAGAATGATAAAGAGGTTTCTGCCCGTCAGCAACTATATCAATTTGGGAAGTCATTGACAGGAACATATGTTGAGAGTCACTGTCGTCGCCTGCCCTCTGAAAGACCTTGAACAACAACCACGACGGTATGAGTGGAGTATCGGGGACCTCAGTGGGGGGTAAACGGGGTCAGGTCATTACTGTCAACAACCACCAGATGGATTTGTAGCCCCGGGACTCGACAGGCATCCACGTCCTGCAGCTCTTAATCAGTAGTCCACCTTGGCCGGGCCCAGCGGTCACCTCTGATGTCAGTTCAATGTGCTGTAACCCCACACAGAGAGAGAGAGGTGAGAGAGAGAGAGAGAGAGAGAGAGAGAGAGAGAGAGAGAGAGAGAGTACGGAAGTGAAGTTCTGACGCCACTCCCAGTACCTCTGGGTCATAGAGTAATGTTTTCTATTGGAATTCCCATCGGCAAATCTTACATCATTATAAGAACAATCATATGAGGCGATTTTGCCAGGTATGTAACTCTGTCGTTTATGACATTTGATAACGTCTGTGTTCGGAGAAAAAGAAAAATTGTACCCTTTGGATAAATTTGTGCTTTTTCACCGTCAAATTGCCGGCGGTGGTTTGGAGCACAGTTCTTATTATGATGTGATCCCCTGTGGGAATTCCAATACAAAATAAAATAACACTGTTGTTGGGGGGATAGCGCCCTCTAGCAGCAGTGATGTCAGACTATAACATTGGCCATTGTCAGGGTTGGAGGTCCCCAGTTCAAATATGAATATCTTTTGAAAAGGTTGAGGTTAATGACTGCTCTATAAGACAGAGCGAGAGAGAACAGCAACACTGTTGCTGTTGGCCCAGTGTTGGCCCAGTGACCAGCCAGCATGGCCACAGTGTGAAGTTGACTGTCAACAGAAATAAGCCTCAGATCTGGCCAATAATAGACCAGGACCACGCTCCGTTGCATATTGGGAGCCTATAGAAGCAGTTATGGATAAAACCCTGTTTGTGAACCTTTGCTCATTGCATTATAGCGATGCCTATTCTAACAAGCATTGGATTCCAATTAAAATGTGCAATTTACTAACTGCTCTTTTATCCAGAGCGACTTACAAGTGCGAGATCAGAATAAGCAGAGTAAGCATGAACTGTATAGTCAATAAAGGAATTAAATATTCACATAAATAGAGTGCTATCTAATCACATGAACACAGGAGGAGGATCAATCCTCCTCTGTACCATGCTTCTTCTGGAGCAAATCGTGCACGCATGCATGTGACTTTGATTTCCATGTAAAGCCTGGTATGTTTCTTTGGTTAGTAGCCTTGCTGGGAAAAATAATGAAATGGATGCCCTGAAATGTCCTGCAGTTGAATCACTCCATATCTGAAATGATTCTAATTACCCCCTCTGGCCCCCAGCACTAGCAGTGCTCTTGGCAATCTCTCCTCTCTAGTCTGGTTGCCTTATCTCTAATAATGTTCAGAAAAAAGGCCTGCAACTTACAGTAGGTATAATTATAATTTGTAGATGTATTTTTTTGTATTACTTTATTTAGACAGGAGGAGAAACCAAGGGCAGAGAGAGAGGCGAGACGAGCTCACTAGGAGGAGAGGAGCATATGGTCGCTGTGAAGTGAAAACCTTGTATGTCCAAAAATGCTTTCCAAGAAATATGGTTAAAGATGTGGGTGTTCTAAATGGATCCAATGTAGTTGTTATTTGGTCACTCACAAGCTCTTGTTAATACTTTTCATTGGGTGACGTCAATATTCATAAAACCTACAGACACACAACTTTAACTTAAAAAATAAACAAGTAAAAATTAATGTCTGTCAAAAAAACGTGTCGCATCACGGCTTGTGCGCTTGTAGATCTGTCGATCAACATAAAAATCACCCCCGTGTGAACTGAGTGGTGCAAGGTCTTATATAGCCTGATCAGCTGTGGTCTGACGTAATGTCAGTGACCATACTAACCATAGCAACCATGCTCACCTGTACGTGGCCCCACGTACAGGTACACACATACATAGACACATAGAAACATAGATACAGACAAAGCTGGTTATTGGAGTGGTTTGCACCACTCAAAAACAGTTGGAAAATGGAGATAGAAGGTTTCTGTCTGAGTGCGACAATGATGGTGTGTGTGTGCGTGTGCGTGTGCGTGTGTGTGTGTGTGTGTGTGTGCGTGTGTTCTAACTGGCCAGGCACCCCACCTACAGGAGCTGTTATATTTGTTAAAGTCTAACTCATGTTGATTAGGTGATGTAATGGTGATGTAAAACAAACGGTGCAAACACAAACATTAAACGCCATTAACAATAAAGAGACAATATGACGTAATGTTGCAGCCCTTCTTGTTGTTTACCAGCTGCTGTGTAATGTGGTCAATGTTCTCTCTGCGGTGCTTTCACGCCCACTTGCTGTAGTTGAGACCTAAGTTTCTCATTGGCTGTACTGGCAACCTATCGTCCTGATTGGCTGACTTGTATCTAGGCAACCACACACTTTTTGCCTCTAGCCGACCTCTCAGCCATGGGATATAAGGCAGCAGCTGGTAATGAATTGATGTCATCAATTCTTGTTTTACCAAACTGAGACAGCATACCAATCTCAGGTCATATCTTTCCTCTGCAGACACAGACAAAAAGGTCATGCACGGTTTTATCTCGTCCAGACTTTGACTATATTGCAATGCACTTTATTCGGGTACTCCATCAGCAGTTGACCTATCCAAAGACTACACTTGATACAAAGATGCTCCTGCCAGGATTTTTTTAATGCATTCTAAGAAGTGTCACCGACAGCATTACTCAAACCCTTTGCTGTGGCGTTTGTTTTTCTTGAATGGCCAGATCCCCCAGGAGGGTGACACTTTACGAATGGTTTAAAAATAAAATCTACACTTCTAACTATGGTGACTATGCAGGCCGTTTCTGTTCAGGCCTCTGCGGATCTACAAGCTCACAGCGCAGCACGAAGTACATCAATGTTGGGGTCCTTGACATGAAGAAGTTTGGGAACCACAACTGTAAAGCACAGTGTAACTTTGTTTTTGAGGGGCGCTAGCCCCTCCTATATACTGTGTAATGTTTGTCTTTAGTTCAATGTTTGTTTTGTAAACGCCATTGACAACAAAGGGAACATTTACGTCATAATGTAACTCATTACGTCATATTGTCTCTTTATTGTTAATATATTAGCGACCCATTTTTATCTCTTGCTACTGTACAGTATATGACATTATTGTTACAAGGCAGCATTGGTAACACATGCCCGGGCCCCCTCTGGTTACCCATTGTTGTCGGAGTACTTAATGCCGCCGTGTCCAGCATTGGAGGTTGTTCTATGTCAGTCAGTAGTATGATGACATATTGATGACATCATGGATCTCCATGTATGGGCATGAAGGGACACAGACAGCCAGATACAGACATAGATCTGCTACTTCTGATGCTTTAGTGTGGCACTGCACACTGTAGTATGATTAATACTACAGTGAGGGGCGCTCTTATCATCGTACATCATCATGAATCATCTCATACTGGCCAATCAGAATGCCTGTTGCCACACATTTACGTCATATTTGGCGGACATTTGACCTAATTTCTCCTTTCATTGTCAATGGCAAATATTGAGTCGTGTGGGGACAAGATTTGGCGAACATTTGAAAAAGCTGTATATAGGAAGGGATAGCGCCCCTCAAAAATCACACTTGTGTGAAGTACGGGGCGCTCTTATCATCATACATCATCAAACATCACATTCCGTACTCAGCCAATCAAATCATTTCTGTGGTACACACAGACACACAAAGCTGGGCATAGGAGAAAAATCACACCCGTGTGAACTGAGTGGTGTAAGGTCTTATATAGCCTGTCTGACGTAATGAAATCATGTCTGACGTAATGAAATCATGTCTGACGTAATGAAATCACACCCGGGTGAACAGGGTGAACATAGCAACCATGCTCATTTTTTCTGCACAGACAGACTAACAAAGCCAGTTGTAGGAGTGGTTTACACCACTCAAAAACACAGTAGAATATGGAGATAATAGGTTTCTGCCCGACAGCAACGATATAGTGCAATGTGTGTGATTCAGGGTGTCGTGGATCCTTGACATGCAAGGCATCTAATTGGCTCCTCGATCCCCCAAGTAGAAGTGGGTCTCCCATGAGGCATTCGTCAGAGTGTCTCGAGCCCCCGGCTCTATAGGATGTGCCCAGCCAGGTGTTTGTTTACTGTCACGTTTCACAAGCACGAGAGGTGTGTGTCATCATGAAAACCGCGAGAGAATTAGATCCACTGTCGCTTATACATGTAAGTGATGATAACTCTTGCTTCTGAGCCAGAAGACAAATGATCGTATACCAGTCAATCTTCCTTCCTATACGTGAAGCTACTTCTCACCTATATGGTCATGAAATGCGAGTCATGACTGAAAGAACAAGATCATGGACAGTCAAAGTGATGAGAGCTGCAGCGTTTCTCCTGTGCATATAGGGCCTGTAGCAGTGGTGGCAATCTTGTGGTGCCACATATAGAAAACATTAATTTCCCTCATAGAGATTTCTGTGAATCATGACCATAAAACATTTGATTCTCTGTCAAAGACGGAGCGACGGTGGCTCAGGGGTAGAGTGGCTGGATGGTAACCGCAAGGTTGCCAGTTCAAACCCGGGCTCCCCCAGAGTTAGTGTCGAAGTGTCCTTGAGCAAGACACTGAACCCCTAATTGCTCCTGATGTGCTGGTTGAAGCCTTGCATGGTTCCGCCGCCATCGGTGTATGAATGTGTGAATGGGTGAATTGATGCACAATCTATGTAAAGCGCCTTGGATAAAGGCGCTATATAAATGCACCATTTACCATTTAAAGAATATTTGAATATTTAATGATATTATACTAGGCCTATATTTAATCTCCCTTTGAAGGAGGAAGGATTGGTACAGGAGGTGTGCACGTTCTCTGGTCGTATATTACACTCTGTGCTGCAGGATAAACAAGGTATTAGGGAGACACTGGGTCAATAAATACCCCCTGAAGTACCTTTGAGAAATGGATCTCAACCCAACTATGAGAGAGAGAGAGAGAGAGAGAGAGAGAGAGAGAGAGAGAGAGAGAGAGAGAGAGAGAGAGAGAGAGAGAGAGAGAGAGAGAGAGAGAGAGAGAGAGAGAGAGAGAGAGAGAGAGAGAGAGAGAGAGAGAGAGAGAGAGAGAGAGAGAGAGAGAGAGAGAGAGAGAGAGAGAGAGAGAGAGAGAGAGAGAGAGAGAGAGAGAGAGAGAGTTTACTGTATATAGTTGATTCTTAAATACTGTGTGAGGGGCGCTCTTATCATCATACATCATCTCATTCTGGCCAATCACAATTTGCATCCTCACTTTTCCGTCTTCACTTTTTATCCTCAATACGTACTTTGCTCAGCCAATCAAATCATTGCTATGATTCACACAAACGCACAAAGCTGGGCATAGAAAAGTTCCATAAGCTTTAACATTGAGCATTGAGGCAGGTGTATGATCCCTTTCCCTTCCCTTGTGGGTACATCAGTTCACTTAACGTTTGGGCCCACACAACCCCTGCCAACAATATTGGCTGTGAGTGATTGTGAGTGAAATCTTATACTGTTAGTAAGGACAAAAAGCATTAAAATGTAATTGACGTAGAAAAAAGCATGCAAAGGCCGCAACTAAAACAGAAGCTAATGTGGTTGGTCATACAGAAGCGGTGTGGGCAGGGCCCTAGCAAAGGTGCATACTGCATACTGTAGCAACCGGAGCGGTTCAAAAAAAGGAAAATAGCAAGGCAATGTTTAGCGATATCAAACGCCTCAAGATGAGCCTACTCGTCAAAAGCGTCCTGCGCATTGTGCGAAATGAATTAATCAGGACGAGTATACATGTCAACGGGATCAAATGTGTTAACCACTCAGTTTGTGTCATATCTGAAGAATATGACAATTTTCAGTCTGAAAAGAAACTTGAAATTAGCTTAAGATAGTTATTTATGTATTTATTGAGTTAAAGGTATATTCAGTGATTTCACTTAATTCAAATATCACTTTTTTTTGTTTTGTTGTGATAATCCTCCCTACTATAGAGTGTGCTGACCATATAAGGAGTTCCTCCCTGTCCCCAGTTAACCCCTGGGGGTCAAAAAACCTTAGGTTTCGTTTTTCGCTATAGGCTTTCATCCAATCATGATAGAGGATTTTTTTTCCAAATCACCCAAATCACTGAATGCTCCTTTAATCCAACACAGTGAACTTTACTTTTTGGTTATTCTTTGTCAAAGTAACATTATTTGTTGCCTTTAAATGAAATGTAGGTAGCCTCAGGTAGTCCCTGATTCTTTGATTCATGAACAAACCTCCGTGGCTTTAGCCAGGGATGTTCGGCTCGGTAAGTCGTTTTAAAGTCTAATGATAAAATGTAAACAAACATGACATCTAAATATAAAGCCATTAGCAGGTAAATGGTCTATGTTATGTTGTTTATGCTCGGTACGAGGCAGAAGCTATGAATAGACAGTGACATTTATTGACATTGCCATAATGGTACTTTAAGCTCTGTTGCGCTTTTTAGCCCTAATGAAAAAGTCTGTCACGAGCCAGTGCAATCTGTCGGCTGTAAAGCTGATGGAGAGCAGGGATAGCAAAACATTCAAATGGAAAGCACTGAAGGTAATGCAGGCAGCAGTCTGTTAGCTTGGCGCCAGACACCTTTCGTTTGTCTCTGCACCTGTGTGTGTGTGTGTGTGTGTGTGTGTGTGTGTGTGTGTGTGTGTGTGTGTGTGTGTGTGTGTGTGTGTGTGTGTGTGTGTGTGTGTGTGTGTGTGTGTGTGTGTGTGTGTGCGTGTGTGCGTGCGGGGGGGCATTGAATAAAATGTTTATGAAGCCATATTGATATCAATAAAATAATGCCAGTAAAATAACAGTAACATTTTAATCAGGCATTTATTTTAAATTCTCTTTCTAAAAAGCTTTTAAAGACTTCATAAGACTGAGGTTGATTCCTTAATGGCAGTGCTACTGGATCAGGTTAAAGGAACACCCATTTTCAACCTTTGGTGAAAATGTAATTGGTCCTCACTAATTCTCATTATGTAAGATGGCGGGTACAACTCAACTCTGTGTCTCATTGCTGGGCTGTGGACAGTTCAGAAACCTGCCCACCAATGACACAGGGTGATTCGACTCTGACGTGATAGTAGTGGAGGGGGCGAATCCAGCCTGAAGAGGTTTATTTGTCAATATTGAACCGCTCGCCATTGATTATCCCACTTATTAAACAGCTATTTAATAAAGCAATGTATAAATTGACCCAAAAGTAACAACAAAATGAAGGATTTCACTGCTTGCTGTAACGGTATTCCATTAATTTATGCTAGGTGCATGCGTTCAGCGCAACGAGGTCGCCTCCGAGTGTTGATAAAATAGAATCAATATCCGGTTACTGCATTGTCTATTTCTCACCTCATATGTTTTCCAAAACATTCCTGAGAGCAATGTTTTTCTGTAAATTACATTGTGGCTTTGTTTGTTGGATGTTGGATACGGTGCAAAATCAATCGACGCAATCGACTAATGCATGCTCCGTCTCGTATGGTGTCGTGACACCATACGCTGATGCGACACCATCAGCTTGCAGGTCGGCCGTCCCTCGGCACTCGACACCGTCATGTGAAGTATGTGAATCACAGGTTTAAATTGGCCAACAGTGAGGAGACAGAGCAGCATTGATCCCTGGAGATGTTGCACTGTTAGCATCATCAGCTGCTGTCTGTAAACACTGGCTGTATTGACCTGTCCTGAACAAAACATGACATAAGTCCTCTCACCTTGTCCAGGAACCCATGGATCAATAACCCCCCTAAGCACGCACGCACGCACGCACGCACGCACGCACGCACGCACGCACGCACGCACGCACACACAGGCTCACGTCCGTATTTGATACCTGCAGCTTATAATGTGTTGTTGTCGGTGCAGAACCTCTTGTCTCCATTTTCAAACTTTGTGTGTTTTTTCGTAAATTGAACATCCTATTTGATCATACTACAGCGTCGCTGCGGCACACAAAAGCATCAAAGCAGCAGATCTGCAAGCTTGAAACGCAGCACAAAGCGACACATTTTTAGCTTGTAGATCTGCTACTTTTGATGCTTTTGAATTTGAATCCTGGAAAGTCACGGTTGTGGACATATGAGCTTTTCCACCTGACAGAGACTGATGTGATTGTCTGTGTGTTGTGCTAATCTCCGGCCTATTCATCTTCCAGCCAATGAATTGGAACCACTGATTCGCCTGCTGCTACAGTGTTATCGACTCGCAAGCAGGGCCGTTTATTTACGTTGCATTTTTCTCCCTTTTTGCTGGACCCGCTCTCGTGCTATTCTCATTGACCACCATGTAATATCTCAAATGAATAATGCAAGAGGGAGAGAGAATCAAGGTCTCAAGGCACATTCCCTGTTATTCCTTGTGGCCATCTGCCACAGTTTAACGGTATTGTAAGTGATTTTTTTTCTTTTCTTTTTTAGGTGAAATCTCTATATTCTAATAATTGCCATTGAGTGTTTGTTCAATAACAAGGATCTCTCCGTCTCTCCAGCTCTTAAACAGAAATGTATTTTTCAGGCGCGTTGCCAATTATTGCCAATAGGGAGTGTACCGATTCATCAGCTAAAATTGTATTGTGTTCCAGTTCCAAAATTGTCTGCTCACTTCTTTGTGTCAACACTTCCAATTTCACTTACTTTATTTTTTATTTATTTTTATGATCAGCACTTTTTTTTTTTACATGAACAGAGAAAAGAAAAAGAATAAAAACACAAGCGACAACAACACCACCAACAGAATACAAATATGCATGGAAATTATGTATGAGCACAAAGACATAATATAAAACAAAGATAGACGAGATAAACCAAAAATAAATAGATAAAACATAAAAAATAAGAATCGGAGATCAAGGAAAGAAAGAAAATTTAGAAGCTTGTTCCACACACAAACAGCACACTCAATATACAAGTAAGGGCTTTCCAGATATTTTCAAGCTTGTTTCGCAAATGGCACAACCATAGGGCTTCTCTTATCTTATACAGGCTGTACAGCCTTACAAACAAGGGGTCTCTTTTCCGCAAGAAAAAATACACATAGTATACCTGAGATTATGATGGATGTATAACAAACATTTGGATGAGATTGTAGTGCATTTGTTCAACCGTGGCAACCTTTAACCACATTTAACCCTGGCGTCCCTATTCTGGGTATGAACCTTTTCACAAATGTTTTATTTGTGAAAGTATATTTTCTGGAGAGAGCTGGACAGACGGCTATTGAGCAAACACTATAGCAATTATTAGGCAATGTTTGGGCATGTGAAATTTGTAACGTCCAATGTAAATTTTAGCAAAGGTAACAGATTGACAAGCTCATGCTACTTTTTATGCTTCTGTGTGACCCGCTGTACAGTAGTATGATCAAGTACAAGTACTGTACAGTAGGGCGTTAATTTAGGTAATAACACAAAAAGTTAAAATTTGGAGATAAGAGGTTTCTGCCCGACATCAGCAATAGGATTTGTCATATAGGGCTAAAGAGGTTAACCTTTGAAGAGCATTGATCAACTGATCAACTGTTATCACGTGAACCAAATTAATTATCGACTATGGAAGGATTTCTGTCGACTTAAACGTTAAGTTCATGGTGCAAATTGTTTACAATACAGGGCATGTTTCTGGCTAGAATAATTTGACAACGTAAACATTCTAAATGGGCCCAAGTGTATTTCCTGTCAGCCACTGAATATTAGCAAGCAAACACTGTAGCCTGGCAACCACATCATCATGCAGGCAGGAGTGTCAGTCTGATCAACCAGCCTGGCAACCACATCATCATGCAGGCAGGAGTGACAGTCTGATCAACCATGAGCTCATCATTCACACTTAATAGACAGATTGAAAAGAGATGGATATCATCTCTGTCGGGTGGAACGCTCATATGTCCAAAACATTGATGATTCAAATTGTCATATATACAGTAGCAGATCGAAAAACTGAAAATGCGTCACTTTGTGGATCTGCTACTTTTGATGCTTTTGTGTGGCCCTGCAGTATGGCGAAATAGGCGTTACAAAAAACCCCCACAAAAAGTTAGAATAATGAGAAATGAGAGATTTCTGCTCGACAACAACTATATAATATAGAGATTGAAAAGAGATAGACAGATATAATAGAGGGAGGAAATATAGAGAGAGAAATGAATCACACAGGGATGGGCTTTAGTTAAATTCCTTTAGTTAAATTCCTTAAGTTCCTTTTAAGTCTTCATTTCCATTGGGCTAAAATTGAATGGTTCTCTGAGGCACTCTTAATAGTGGACATAATGTACTCTGAAAGCATGCACGCATGCACGCATGCACACACACACACACACACACACACACACACACACACACACACACACACACACACACACACACACACACACACACACACACGCACAAACGTTGGATTCATTGAACTCCACTACATACTGGAATTGAAATTAAATAACAAAGCACTAACCAAGCTGACAAGGCTATGTCAGCCAACAATATTCATGGCAAGTCAGTTATCTGTTGGACATGACACATGTACACAGAGTCGGTTAAACAAACACCTCTTACTACTCACAGTGGGTAATTTGAATTGCAGTTGTTTGTGGCATTGGTCCTGAAAGTGCAGCCCAGGGTCCCCCAGGGGTCCTTTGGGGGGGTGCCAGTAGGTTCCCACTTCCCACTTTTGTGTGATGCTGTAGTGTGATCAAGTACGGCGTTCATTTACGAAAAAAACACAAAACGTTAAAATATGGAGATACTGTACAAGGCTTCTGTCCGACAGCGACAAATTGTAGTTTGACTGTCTCCATGAGGCAGAAACATGAATACTACCCCCCCAACATGATCCCTTTCTCTTTCTCACTGTATTTTACAAACGTATAATTAACTGGCTTGCATGTTTTTTCGCCCCCTTATCAAAGAACAGCCTTAAGAAGCTATAACTCGCGACTCGGCACTACAATAATTGTACGAGTCAAATATTCCTTTCTTTTTTGCGAAATTACATTTCCTTTTTTCCCTTTTCATCCTTTTTTCTCCCCCACACTATTATCAAAACTCGCCGCCCAGCGGCTATGAATAACTGGGATGATAGAAATCGGTGTAATGATACCGCATGTACTTTTGCATAATGAATGCAGGGCATACACACATTGTCCTTTGAGCTGAGTCATTCCCTACATGAGATGCTGATATTTTTTTGTAGATAAAAGTAAGATTTCTCCTTTTTCTCCCAATGAAATCATTGCCAGTTCCCCTGTGTGCAGTCACGCAGTGCCCCCTGTTGCTAGCCTGGCTAATAAGCCAGACCGAATCAGCCGTTGGCAAAAAAAAGATTGCCTGCCGGCGGATTACGGTCTGGAGAGGCTCAATTGTACGCCCATTTCCTACACCAGAGAACTGGTGTGGCCAATCGGGACACGGTATGCAATATGGGCGGGCTTTGGTACAGTGACGTTCAATGCTTGAGACCTTTGACTGACAATAGCTCTGACCAATTGCGTCAAAGAGAAAATGTTTGAACCCGCCCCCCGGGAAACAAGATCCATACACAGCATCTCCAGACTCAAATACCACACGACAGTGTGATTTGAGCCTGGCTTATTAGCCAGGCTACCCTGTTGCCACCACCACGGTATAATGTTGTCGCTGTCGGACAGAAACCTCAACTTTTCTCGTTTCTTTCAGAAATGTTTCATACAGTGGCGAGCAAAAGTAGCAGAATTGTTGCTATTCATGCTTCATTGTCAATGGGATTTGATGTTTGCGTAGGCCACAAATTTACGTCATATTTGACAAAAGCTGTATATGTGATTGGTTAGCCGATTTGCTCGTCTACATATGACGTAAATTTCTCCTTTCATTGTCAATGGCAAATATGAGACGTGTGGGGACAAAAGCTGTATATAGGCGGCTAGCGCCCCTCAAAAATACACCCGTGAGAAGTGAGGGCGCTCTTATTATCGTACATCATCATGACGTAACATGCCGATTTGCTCGTCCACATGACGTACATTCTCCATTCATTGTCAATGGGAATTTAATGTTTGTGTAAGACGAAAATCTATAGGAGGGGCTAGTTCCCCTCAAAAATATTGAAAAGTACTTTGCTTTGTTAGCTGGCTCTGTGTGGTTATAAATCAGTTTTAGTCTAGTTTAAAATCTGACTAAAACACACTGCAGTCCTAGAATGTCAGGGGGTACAAGGTCCCCAAAGCCCATAGCAGCAGGCTGAGGAACAGTTTGTTTCCAAAAAGCAAAACATACGGCGTATGCAAATAACACAAACATTCACACTTGCACTTTGTTTGGTGACCTTTTGTCCTGTTTTTAGTTTGTCTTTCTTTATTCTTTTGAACTGTTTTATTTTTTTTATGTATTATAGATTTAAAGGTATAGGGTAAGTATTTTTGGTTAAAACAAAAAGGTTTTTGTTAAAAGGTTAAATAACTATATACTGATAGTAATCATTGCTACAGTATATAGTGTTTGTTCAGTAATATGAGTCTCCCTGTCTCTCCATCTCTTTGATAAACAGAAAATACATTTTCATGTAGGTGACAAAATTTCAGCCAATCAGCCATTTATCAACGTTTTATAGTGTTCCAGTTCCATTTATGCGTGTCACCACTTACAATTCCACTTGTTTTATCTATATCTTGACTGAGCTCTCTATCCTAATTGGATCAAATTGGTATCCCGACCTGAAAATGCATTTTCTGTTGCTGGAGAGACATGGAGATTCCTGTTACTGAACAAACAGTCAATGAGTACTATCACAATATAGAGCTTTTTAACTTATTTTAACCAAAGAAAATCTTACCCTTACCCTACCTAACATTTGCACATGCACAGTATGTACCTGAAGAGTGCATCTCAGCGGAATGCGAATCTAATGCCGGGGCAGATTGGGCAGAACTCTATGAAAGGGCAGGACTATGGAGGGGTCTGCGGGTCACACAACTGTCTGTTTCATACAAAAAAAAAGAAAGAAAGACATATACCGCCTATAGAGGGTTTGTGCATGCCTAAAGTGAATGGCAGATCGAGTGGCAAATTGAGTGACAAAGTGAATTTAATGTTGTTTAAAGTCATTTAATTCAATCAAATATGACTTTTCTGTTTGGATGTATGGGCTGTCATGGCCAGAAAGTCGTTTTTAGTCACTCAGTAGGCATTCCCGCATAACTTCCAGGTATGATGATGATGTCATGCGCATACCCTCTATTGTTATTGTATTCCTTCTTTAGAGCGCCTGCGTGTGCTTGACCCCTACGACCCCACACCTGAACAGAACTTTGAATGGTAGATCTTTAAGTATTATGTTTGTTTGTGTGAGTGGACTGAAAGTAAAGACAGTGGACTACATCAGTAGTTCTCAAACTCCCACATTAATATGTATTGTATCTGGACTCTACTTTGAGAACCACCACGTGGATTACATGACCATGAGGTATTATATTACCATCATGGTCGTCTCTCCATTGTACTTCTTGAATGAATGCTTAATGCATTCATTTATTCAAGCCCAACTTATTCCATTCCATTAAAATAACTACCCCGTCCTTTCCCTATCTGTGTCACATCTCTACGGACTTTATCATTGCAGCCGCGCACGCTATAATATTCCAAGGACTGTGGGGGAATATCCAGGGTGAAAACTAAACAAACAAAATAACTTCTTTTCAAAATGACTCTAGTCCCAGACAAAGACTGGTATGGAGAGAAGGATAATACTGAACATATCATCGCTGTTGGGTGGAAATCTTGTATCTACCGAAACCTTGTGAAAGTAATGCTTTTGGTACTTACTTGCAACAGAGCCTGTTTATGTTGTGGTATTGCTGCCTTTACTTTAACCACCTAAACCACAGCATCCGTATTGTGGGGAAAGCTTTCGATGCGTTGTGAGCTTGTCGATTGGCTACTTTCAGTGAAAGCTTTCCCCACGATGACCGAATACAGAATATACAGTACACCAGTATAGAGCCCTGAGGGACCACCATGCCACCAGTCATGTGATCCGGCTTGAGAAAAAGTGGGTTCCGGAGGTGCATTCCGGTTGGCGTCCCAGTTTTGGTTCTCCACATAATGCAAATACATTTATTTAGTCTTGCTATAGACATGCGAGTTAGAATAAAAGATGGATATATGTACTATACAGTACCAAAATAAACTAGATAAAAGTGCCCTTCGGGGCACAGGTCTCCACCAGGGCAGGTCAGGTTGTGGCCTCCTGGTGGCGCTATAATAGGCCAATGTGAAAAGGGTGCCATTTCTTCTTACGCCTTGGATGGTGATTGGATGATTTGAGGCATTTTGTTCCAAAAATGAGTTTTGCAAAAATCCACCTGTTGGTGGTGCTATAACAGGCCAATGTGAAAAGGGTGGGATATATTCCTCAGCCTAGTAGGAAAGACTGTGAAGATTTCACGTAAATTACACGCTGCGTTCATGATTTGAGGCTTTTTGTTCAAAACGAGCCAATCCTGCAAACTTTGAAAGCCAATGTTAGCCAATTAGGATGGAATATGAAATATCGGACAGATCCGTCTTGAGCACATGACTATAGAGATACAGGATTTTTGGACAGAATCTGGAGGAGCAATATCAAAAAATGTGTTTTACAAAAGTCGGCCTCATGGTGGCGCTTTAACAGGCCGTTCTGGAAAATTTGGGGCAGAGGTTCATCGTTTGCATCCAGGGAGTGTGTGGGCAAAATTTGGCATCGACCGGGTTAACGGTGCTGGAGATTTGCTGGTGACGGACGGATGGACACACACACACGGACACACGGACACACGGACGGAGTGCAAAACATACTCTCCCCCCATGCCTTCAGCCTGGTGGAGACAATGAAACAATTCTTGCCAAACTAAACACGTTTGAAACTAGGGTGAATCATTTTGCAGGTGTATGGCACTGTATAACCAACGGTTCCTCCGTTGGTTATATCTGCTCGAGATCAGAAAACCAAAAAAGGACAAACAAATGAACAAATTAAAATACAAATTTTCGCCACTAAACATACGGCACATATGACGGAGCTCTGCGATAGTGATCTCAGTCCCAGTGGACAGCAGGACAATGGCGTGTTGAATGTTTTGTGTCAAGAGGGTTAGAGAGAGTCAGATTGTAGGCTGAGACAAAGAGAGCTTATTAAGAGAGGAGCTCGTCTTCGCATGGCTCGTATGGTGAGCAGCGGCCCGCCACCACACCAGAGGGTGATCGGGCAGTTTTGGCAACAAACGGGACTAAATTGGCCTATTATAATCCATCGTGTGGCTACCCAGATCTTATCTCTTTGTCTCCGGTTCTCTTTGTTGTCTCATCTTACCACTTACCCGTCAACCTGCTCTGTCCATATCTTATTATAATCGTCGCTGTCGGGGGAGAAGCCATAAACCTCGTATGTCCTTATTTCAGCTGTGTTTCGTAAATGAATGTCTCAAATGGGTTCAGATCTGAGCCATATGTCTCCTGAGGAAACGCGTCTGAAGCCTGTTCCTGGACGGGAGTCTCCAGACGTAAAAAAACGGATGATGATGAATGTCCTACTTCGTCGTGCTACAGCGTCACACAAAAGTGTTTTCATTAAGTGAAAGTGTGTGGGTTAAACAAATAAAAAGTACTAACAAGACCTTTGACTAAATAATAGATTATGGGTTCTTTTTTGTTCTTCTCTTCCCTAAAAATAATGTTTCTGGACATACAAGGTTTCCACCTGACAGTGACGATATGGCCCTTTCTGCTACCCTGCTGTCCAGTTCCATTTTAATTTCCTCTTTGTTCATTCACTCTCCTGTCCGTCTTTTCTGGGATGTCTCTTCATCTCCATCTCTCTTTCTCTCCATCTCTCTTTCTCTCTCTCTCTCTCTCTCTCTCTCTCTCTCTCTCTCTCTCTCTCTCGTCCCTCAGCTTATGAAAGAGAAATGGAGTGACAGTTAAAGAGCCTTAAAGGGAGAACTGTGTCACATCTCATTAGGAATTGCGAGAGAGGCAGGCTGTGGCGTCGTGTCGGAGCCTGGCGTTAATAGCCTCATTTAGTATTGGCTTGATGCGTGTGATATCGGCCATCTGAGCAGCCACTTGTTTGTCAATAACACTGGAGTGCTGATGCAGGGCCCACTTGGCAGCGCAGCAGCAATTTACAATTTACAGTTTAGCACATTTAGCAGACGGGCTTATCCAGAGAACTTACTATAATAAGCAAGGTATATGCATACATCGCATGGCACAGTAAACTAGGATCACAGTATAGAACAGAACATAGGCAAGGCAGTTTTAGTTTAGCACATTTCAACAGCAAGGCAATCCAATGTGCTTTACATAGAACATCAGGCTATAAAGTTAAACAATGACATAATGATGTAAAACATAACAGATACAGTTGCAGAAGAGAAAGAAAAATAACTCCATCAAAGGCAGCGGCAAACAGACATTGTTTTAATTGTGTTTTGCAACCTAGGCTACCAGTCTCTAAGCAACATAGCCTAGTAACTACTATCAAAATAATAATCTGTACAATCTATAGGATACCAGGTGAACAATGAACCTATATAGCATCTGTCTAAATAGCATTTTAACCTTTTCATGGTCATCAAAACTATAGGTCAAGTGCTAGAGGCTATAAGGAGTCTGAAGAGTCTTCAGATTACGGCAGCAGAAATGCATCCTTGTGGTCTTTTGACGCAAGTGATGAAACGAAAGACTGCAAAGACGAATAATTATCTGACTGGTGATACTGTAGGATACAGAGGCATGAGGAGAACTATCACTGTGGTCATTCTTGACGTATGTACTGTATCTGTAGTTATTGCAATGATTGGCTTCACCTCTGCCTCTCTTTTTTGTAAATTAACGCCCTACTTGATCATACTACAGCGTCACACAAAAGCATCATAAGTAGCAGATCTACAAGCTTGAAACGTGGTCCAAATCCAGTCCAATAAAACATTGCGACGTTAACGTTAGCACGTTTTCATCTGGTGTGCGATGCGAGAAGCATTGTGATGCGAGAGTGCCGCCTACGTCTAGCCAACACCAACTCGGGAATCCTGAATTGCTGCCCTCCACCCACTCTTGAGCGCTACTGTGTTGTTAGCTATAAGCTGGCACGTTGCAGCCCATCTACGTAGATGGTTCGCTTCTTGCCTTCCCTGGCTTTGCCCTGGATTGGTTCCCACAGTGACAGTTTGCTTATGCCACCACTAGTACCGGGTGCCTGACGCAGTACCCTACCAGCTTCACCCTTCTCTGTCTGTGACCTGTGGTAGGTCCCCGCGTAGAGGACTACATTTCTGATGTGATTTGTCCATGTGACACCTAGTCCCATTCGTATAGCATTCTTGTGTAGACTTTTTTGTCAAATAGGTTTTTATTGAGAACAGATTATAAATTGTTGTAGATAAAACATTGTGATATGAATTACATTGTTCTTTTATAGAAAACAAAAAATGAAAGAAAAAAGAGAAAGAAAACCCTCAACCCTCCCACCCATACTGCTCAGTGACACCAGCATACTATAGAATAAAATAGTAATTTGAAAAATGGAAAACATCTGAAAGAAAATGTCGTACAGTCAACCACATCAGTGTCTATGAATTGTTTCTACTCAAGTAATGGACAAGGGGCAGCCAAACCTTATCAAATTGTTTCTCCCTGTTTCTCAGGAAATACCTTATTCTCTCAAGATGAAGCGTACTAGTCATTTCATTTAGCCAATGCTTAAATGCAGGAGCCTCCTCCTTTTTCCAGTGCGTCAAAATTAGGTTTTTTTTGCTGTAATCAGACCATATGAGAAGAGTTGTTTCTGCTTGTGTAGACTCTTTGAGTAGCATCCTTGTGTAGACTCCATTACTGGTGTAATCTGCTCCAGATCCGATTAAAACGTTCTATACATTATACTTGGTTCAATGCACTTTTCCCCCTGCTGGTCCAAAACATTATGAATTAATGGGACGATCTCAGAATAACTTCTGGTTCTGGCTTCAGGGATGACTGCCTGGACGCTGTGACGATACCACTGACGACTTTCTAACATTAAATAAGCGTGTCAAGGGGAACGGAACAAAAATCTAGATATATCCACCACGTACAGTATGTGTACACATAGCACAATACAAGCAGATAACAGTTTATACATGAGGTTAAACACAAGGTGGAAAAGTGGTACTCGCTTCCGCTCTAGCCCTTTGTTTACACCCTGGCGTGAGGAAGATGACGTCTAGACTGACTTCCCAAAGGATGGCTGACGAGAAGCCTTGTAATCCATCCTTTTTTTTATATATATAATTTTTTATCCCACAATTTTGCAACCCATTTTTTTCCCACCTTTTTTTCCATCCTTAAAAGAACTCTAACAATGACAATAACAATTTCTTGGTGGGGGCATTTAACGTGTTGATAAAAGTTATAGGCGTAACCTTTTTGTGGCTCGCCTCATTCGAAAGTCCTTAAGAATTACTGTAATCCGTTTATTCCGTCATGCAGCAAAACAACAGAGAAGTTCATTATCCCACACAAAGACACACGCTGAGATTTACACACTGTTGTTCCTCTATTGTACACCCATGGCTGAGCTGGCTCCCAGAGGGCAGCTGGACACACAACGCACACGTTTATTATCACTATACTTGTGAGGACCTGGAAGATGGTCCTCACAATGTCCGTTTCTCAAATTGTACTATACTTGTTGAGGCCCTCACAAGTATACGCACATACACACATACACACATACACACACACACGCACACACTTGCGCACACATACACACAGACCTTGGCTTAGAGCCAGGGTCTGCATCCTGCTATACGGTTCTCACTCTCAGAAAGCAATCATTCATATTGACCACTATCAGCCTGGTGCACCTGTTTTGGCCACGTCATCATTAAAGGCAAAAGTTTCTTCTAAACATTTTCAGAATTCATGATGCAACATGTTGAGTTTGTATAGTACGGCTATTTTCCCTATTCCCCATACATAGTATTAGGGTTTGAGTGGTTGAAATAACAGAAAATTCCAACTTAGCCTTTTCTGAAGCTAAATCTTTATTATGATAATGATTATGATTATGTTGTTGATGATGACGATGATGATGATGATGATGATTGTTGTGTTGTTGTTACTATTACATTATATTCCAGACTGCCCAATTCTTTCTGCAAAGCCTCTAGCTGTGTAAAACTTCTTCAGGATAAAAGGAAATAGATCTTATGACAGGCTGGAATCGTTGAATGCACACACAGTACATCACCGGAGGCCACGAAACTCATTCACACACCGCCATTGATCCGCCGCTCGCAATTAACATGGTGTTGCTGCCATCCCGGTCAGGCGCAAATTGAAAAAAGCAATAAAAATTGGTTTCTCCCCCGCCGGCAGCCGTCTCACAAGACAGTGGCTGGAACGAACGGCCTGGTTTCCTCCCTCCCCGTGCCTTTCAGCCAGGCGCCATCGACTCCTGCCATCAATAGCAGGCAAACTTGCACCGGCTCAAGTGAGGAAAAAATCAAGGCGGCGGTTGTTTAATGACAGAATAAATCCAAGCAGACGCTTAATGACAGAATAAATCCAAGCGGACGCTTAAAGGAATTGACGTCCTGACAATAACAACAGAGCCAAACAAAGCGCTGCGGCGGGCGGGATCTGTCCGTGAATGAAGCCCATCAGATTAATGGATGTGTTTGGATCTGAGCGGGCGAGGTCCTATTTAATACATGAACAATACATAAATCCACGGTGTGGGTCCATTTAGTTGTATTTCTACTCTCACAGAGTTACATGGTTATTGTTACATTGTGTACGGCATCTGCTGTTATCATTTTAAACTGCACCTTAGTATACTGTATCTAACCTCTTGCACATATATAGTACCCGCTAAATTTTGCTCCTTACAGTTGGAGGCCATCGATATTGTCCTTTTCTTTTTGCTGAGGTTTGCGTGATCTGCGCAAAAGGACAGTTAACCCATTTTGGGCGGGAACCCCTTTTGGTGTTTTAAACATTGTTATAATTTAGCTATTGAAAAGCAGATCTACAAGCTCATAGCACGCCACCGAGTGGCGCGCTACGAGCTTGTAGGTCTGCTATTTTTGAAAAATCGTGAAAATAGAAATAGAAAACTGGAGGATTTAGAAGGATTTTTTTAAATTTTGAGGTCAGGCCTAAATGGGTCAAATGATAAGGGACAATATCGGTGGCACCCAACTGTATGTGCAACAGTTATGTACAGTGTATGTAATGTGCATACAGTAGCTGCTACATTTGTATGCTATCCTATATTATATTTTGCATACTGTATGTTCCACCCACGTTCACGATGTTAACAGGGTGGTGGGGTGGGGTTGTCCCGAAATGCAACGTTGTCTCAGGTTACATCACAGACATCACCCGAGATTACGTCACAGACATGACATGCCCATTTACTGTATGGATATATTGGGTATCACACTGGATTTTCTGGCCACAAATCTAGGTGTGAAGGCTGCATAGTGCCCTGAACATCTAGTATATGTATAAATTAACATATACATTATGTATAAATTAATGTGTCCCCATGGCTTTTCTTTCTGAAACCTATTATTGATGGAGCTTGCAAAAAAACGGATTACCCCGACTGCGATGCAATAATAAAGATCATTCAGATTCTGAACTGATCACCCTGCTTTCCATCACCCTCAGACATTCCCATAAATCCGTCTAGCTTATTATCATCACAGTGCGGTTCCCTCTCAAGTCGACGGAACATGGAGTTCCGAGTTGTCATAGCAACGTACGCAAAAGGGCCTGAGTGGTCATCAGTGAGATTTTGCGGATGTTAGCTGGTTAATGAGGCTGCCTCACCCGCCCCCCCGACTCCCAAAGACTTCTGAAGGTCAGTTCAAGTGCAGTTGCGACAGCGGTTGCGATGCCATGTAACCAAGTAACTAACCCCCTCATCCTTGCAACAATATTTGCAACCTTACATTTAGATGCCATTGGAACTATTTGTATTAAAACTTTTCAATCAAAGTCACAACACATTTTCACAACGTTTATTTAAGATGCTATCTTAGAATAGATGTAGACCTATTTGACAGTGCAGAAACATAATTGCCTTCCTTGGCAATTAAGCTTCGACGACCATCAGCTGGTTACAGTCACAGACACTCTAACTCAGGGGTTCTCAACCCATGGGTCGCGACCCCTCGGGGGGTCGCCAAATTATTTTGGGGGGTCCCCCAAATAATAATAATAAAATTATTATTATTATTATTGCAACTGTTGGAAAATGGAAATTAAGAGTTTACATAGTAGCCTACGTGGTGCATGCATAAACTTTATGCCTGCATAAAAGGTTATTTTTGCAGTCAGTTTGTATTGGTGGTGGGGAGGCCGGGAGTGGGTCGCGAGCCATGGCCAAAGCATGTCCGGGGGTCCCCAGCCAAAAACGTTGAGAACCCCTGCTCTAACTGACAGTGACTGCATGGAGTCTGTTTCATTTCTATCCAAAGGCCCTTGAATGATGGAATATGATTAAGGATTACTGTGATTATGGTAAGCTCACATATCACACATACCATCATTCACTGGCAAAAATAAATAAATATATATATATATTTTTGAAAAAAATAAAAAAATAATCTGAATTATTTTGCGGACCCCCTGGGGTCCGCGGACCCCACTTTGGGAACCACTGGTCTAGCCAACACCAACTCAGGACTCGTGGATCACTGCTAGGGGTGGAACGATGGAGCGATACGATACGTATCAAGATACATGATTGACGATACGATACATGGACGATATTGGTTCATTATGGCGATCCGATCCGATCAATGATTTGAAATCGATATAGTAACTATTTAAAATACATTGACATTAATTAAACCCCTCTTTTTCTTTTTTCTTCAAAAAACTGCTAAATACCATGCACAAAAATGTAGTATTGATACAATCGATTATTTTCATAGCAAAACGATTCAATACCGATTATTTGCATTGCAAAACGATACGATACATAGTCAATGTTGCTGTTTTCATTTCGATATACTTTTTGAAATTAAAATATATTTTTCGATGCAGTTACTATATCGTTACACCCCTAATCGCTGCCCTCCGCACTCTCCTATCTAACATCAGGTTCTTGAGCTCTACAGTGTGGTTAGCTAAGCTGTCACACCACAGTGCGTCTACATAGCGGTGGTGTACTTCTCGCTGGCTCTGCCCTGAGTTGGCTCCCATAGAGTCAATTTACTTACCTTTAGTTCTGGGTGCCTGACGCACTGTGACGCAGTGCCCTGCCAGCCTCATCCTTCTCTCTCTGACTTTGTCTGTGACCCGTGGTAGGTCTCCATAGTCCATAGAGGTCCACATTTCTGATGCCGTCCATCCATGTAACACGTAGTGCCATTCCTGTTTTTGACACATTTGGCTATGATATCCCCAGAATAGGGACGCTAGGGGTCATGTGGTTAAGTCATCATAAGTTCAGTATAAGAAGAGGTCCATGGAGATGTGATGACGTTGAGAGCCTTTAAAAGAGAGAGGAGAGAGTGATACAGATAGAGAGAGAATGAGACAGACAAGAGAGAGACAGAGACGGATAGAGAGAGAATGAGACAGACAAGAGAGAGAGAATGAGACGGATAGAGAGAGAATGAGACAGACAAGAGAGAGACAGAGACGGATAGAGAGAGAATGAGACAGACAGAGAGAGAATGAGACGGATAGAGAGAGAATGAGACAGACAAGAGAGAGACAGAGACGGATAGAGAGAGAATGAGACAGACAAGAGAGAGACAGAGACGGATAGAGAGAGAATGAGACAGACAGAGAGAGAATGAGACAGACAAGAGAGAGACAGAGACGGATAGAGAGAGAATGAGACAGACAGAGAGAGAGAATGAGACAGACAAGAGAGAGAATGAAACAGACAAGAGAGAGACAGAGACGGATAGAGAGAGAATGAGACAGACAGAGAGAGAGAATGAGACAGACAAGAGAGAGACAGAGACGGATAGAGAGAGAATGAGACAGACAGAGAGAGAGAATGAGACAGACAAGAGAGAGACAGAGACGGATAGAGAGAGAATGAGACAGACAAGAGAGAGACAGAGACGGATAGAGAGAGAATGAGACAGACAGAGAGAGAATGAGACAGACAGAGAGAGAATGAGACAGACAGAGAGAGAATGAGACAGACAGAATGGCCGAGACAGATAGAGAGAGTGAGACAGACAGAATGACCGAGACAGATAGAGAGAGTGAGACAGACAGAATGACCGAGACAGATAGAGAGAGTGAGACAGATAGAGTGAATGAGACAGATAGAGAGAGTGAGACAGATAGAGAGAGTGAGACAGATAGAGAAAGGCATCAAAGCGTGAACGCTGTCTTGTGTCGTTTCTTCCTGGGAGATGCAGAAGAAGGATAGAGGGGTCATTGTCAGGGTCAGGTCTGGGTTGTCTGCAGTGGTGGAAAGTATCCAAGTGCATTTACTCGATTTGCAGGTACTTCATTTACTTGTGTGTTTCCATTCTTTTTTATACTTTATTACTTATGTTTCTACTCCACTATATCACAGAGGTATAAATATTGTACTTTAAACTCTAGTTATTTGACTGATTTTGTAACAATACAAGTTACATTATAAATTTGCATCATTAATACAAAAACATACATCAAGCAATTGCTATTCTTCAGCAGGCTCATAAGCATGGCGATGAGTTTTGAGCTTGCAGACCTACTATTTTCTAATTTTGAATAGACTTTTGAATAGAGGACTTTTGTATTCGTCTGTGTTGGGTGAAAACCTCATGTCCAAGACGTACTTTTCAGGATTGAAATATATATATATATATATATATATATATATAAATCAAAAACGTGCCACGGTTTGAGATTGCAGATCTGGTACTTTTGTTTGACGCTGCAGTATGATCAAGTAGGAGTTTTTAAATATTGAGATTTAGAGGTTTTCGGCCCGACAGCAACGTACTTTGTACTTAAGTAGGAGTAGGTCTTCCGCCAACTGCTCTTGTCATGTCTTCCTGCCTGGGGAAGATGGCGAGGGCGAAGGACAGAGGGGTCATTAAGATAGGCGTTGGGCCTGTCTCCTCTGATTACCACTGATGGGATGTGACACGGGGCAGCTGGCGGAGACACTGTGCTGTCAGTCATTCATGACCCACTCCGCGCTCATTATGACCTCATCAAACACGGAAAACAACCCATGGTAAAGGCTCCAACACAGACAGACAGACAGACAGACAGACAGACAGACAGACAGACAGACAGACAGACAGACAGACAGACAGACAGACAGACAGACAGACAGACAGACAGACAGACAGACAGACAGAGTGGTTCTCAACTTTTTTTCATTTCAAGGACAGTTTGATAACCTCATGATGTCCAAAACTGTAACTCAAATTAGAAGATAGCAAAAGTAGCTGATTGACAATCTAATAAAAGAAAGAACGCGAGGCCGACGGGCTAACTGGGACCTACCGGCAGCCGGCAATCACCACCTCATATTATTTCTGTATTTTCTTCTAATCTCTGGGACCCAACTATCCTGTTCATTTAACTCTATGAGAGTTTATAATGGAACCAGAGTTACAGACCTGCAAGGGTCTGATGTTGAGAAACAAGTGAGATAGACAAGCAGAACTAAACATGAACATGGCATGGGCATATATATAATATACTCTATGCATGCACACGTACACGTTTCTACCACACATGACTGGACACAGTACGCAATGAAACACATGCAGTGCCTGCAGCAGACCGCTCCCTGCTGTTCTCTGTTGGAAACCCCTCTACATGTGCTCGTCCCTCCTGCTGTGTGTGTATGTGTGTTGCATGCACCTTACTCACATGAGTGCAGCCACTATAAAGGACTGTACAGTACATTGCCAGACAATATATGACCGTTTGGTGGATCTGGTCAGAGAACTACAGGAAAGGACAACAAATATGGATACACGCAGTAGTGTAAAACTAGACTGGTTTGATTGCGATAACACACATGCCAATTCACTACAAGATATTCCAAATACCCCAGATATTGTGTTCATTAATGACAACAAAAAGTACTATCTTTGAAATAGGTTGCACATTTGTTTTGTATATAATGGAAATTTTGTTTTACATCCAAACTTGTGAAATGTCAGCCTTTGGTGGAACGTATTATGGCCTTATGGATATAACTGTCAACTTATTGTTTAGGAGTCTGGGCCACGTTCACAAACGTGTGCTCCTGTACCTGCAATTGGGAGGATTGCAAAAGACAAATGCAAAAAAAGTTGGCTAAATACACGCGCGCCTCAGAGAGCGTGAAGCAAGCTAACTCTGTCCTCCGCACACCGGTCCCCTCAACGCCCCTGGCCTGAAACCAACCCACCACTTTAATAAGCTCACCCCAAGACGCCCGCCCACACGCACGCGCACGCACGCACGCGCACGCAAGCATGTAACTAGTTATTAAAAGCGAATCCATTAAAAATTATATTAAATTATGAATGATGTATAGGCCAGGAGAAGCATAGAGGATTAATTATATGACTCAACTATGAACTGCTCTGCCGCTGAGGGCTGCTTGTGACCTTTATAACCTCCCCTGCAATTACCAATGAATCAAAACACACATCGCAACGTGCACACCACACTTACACATGCACGCACGCACAGGCCCATGAAGATATTCGCTTAAAGCCACAACACAGAAAATAATTTAAGGAATAAAATATATATCTTAATATCATACAGTATGTTAATACAGTGTAACTAGTACATCTGCAATGGTTGGAGGTGGTCATGCAGGGAACTCGGGTTCCCTGGACTTAAGCCCAATCCAACCCTTGATGCTGAGTGCCAAGCAGGGAGGCATTGAGATCGGTTATTTGAAAATAGCCTATCTAAAAGCGAGCTTGTAGTTTTGCTATACTGTATATGTGAAACATTTGAACAACACAAAGGTTTGTATGTGGTTCTCTGGCACAAACTATTTAGAGATGGGGTCCATATATGGAGATCTAAGGGTTTGAGGTTTGAGGTCAGATGTAGAGTTGCTGGTCAATATTGATGACATCAGGGATCTCCATATATGGGCTTAATTGCGACAGCAGGTCGCATTTACTATGACATCATGGGCATCAAGTAAAACTTAGTTTGGGGGTCCTTGACATGAAAATGTTTGAGAACTGGTTTAGAGCGCTGTCAAGTGTGTGGTCAATGTCAACATTGGTCAGCGCCAAATTATTTGAATACAGTTTGTCCCATAAACATGGTGCTTTGCGTGTGATCCGATTACACCCAGAATTCACTGCTTTACGGCTTGGTTCCTGAGAAGTTGCCCCTACTGGCACAGTCTGACAGAGGGGAGAATCGCTATAGCTTCTACTGCCCCAGGCGCATGACTACACCACCGCACTGACAATCTGTGGGGATTTCGATTTGCTGCCGTGGAAGTACACCAAGCGGTGACGGGACTTGACACCCAGTATTGATTGAATATTGATACCGATAAAGACATGGAGATGACGCTGAAAAACAGTACAGGATTCACCACAACCCCCACGTAGTGGTCCTTGTGAAGATGAGCCATGGCACCTTGGGATTTAATTAACATGCACACAGCCCTCGATGCACACTTCATTATCCTGACGCTGGCTTCAGGAGAACTATATAGCAGAGATCCAGTGGTGGAAAGTAACTAAGTATTTATAGTCAAGTACTGTAGAATGTTGAAGTATTTGACTTTACTTGTGTTTTATACTTTACATGTTTTACTCCACTATAATCATTTAGATTATTGGGTATACAGGCTTTAGTTCCGACATACCGCCGGTACTATTGGTCCGACTGTCATTAGATCGACACCATACCCAAAACAAAACCCTAACCTAACCCTAACCGCAAGCACGGTGCAACGCATGTCGGACCAACGCATTGTCGGGAGTGACGGGTGATTTCCACATGTCCTTTGGTGTGTAGGATATGCGCGTGCATCCCAGATTATTATTACAAAACATACATGAACTACTTAACACTCTTATTGCCACCTAGTGTTCATTCAATGGTACCGCACAGTGCCTATAGAAAGTAGCTGTTTTCAGTGTCAGTTTTCATCCAGGTCACACAGCCTCGGACATTCACAGAAGGAGGTCCATGTTGTTTTAGCAGGAGCAGATATGACTTAGCTTTCACCAAAAACGGTAATATGTCGGGCGCGATGCGATCAAAAACCACTATTTACATCTGAACGTCGGACGGATTGGACAAAAACAACAACGTTGGAGTATTTTTCTGAGAAAAAAAGCAGCAAAGAAACTACAATGAGTGTATTCCAATGGAGTGCGCACAGATCCATCCCCAAGTTGGGAAGGACGCAGGCATTGGGAGCAGGCTAGAGGTTTGTTTTCATCGTTGGCCGGTTGTTGTTTTATTTTATTTTTTTATATATAACTATTTTCTATCCCACGATTTTGTAACCAATTTTTCACCCATGTGTCAATTATCTAATGTGATCCTGGGCTCTACACACCCTCCGCCAACCTGGGGAGAGCAACGGACTTGAACTCATGCTTCCTTCATGCATGAGGAGTCCAAGTCGCTCCTTTACACCTGACCCCCCAGGCTGGCCAGGGGGAGGCAGTTTAGAGACTCCACACAGGCCGGTTGGTTTTGATATAAAGCTTTAGCAGGTGAAAATCTATCACCGCAATATTGTGCTGATGGCTGCTTTATAGGTCGTCTGTTTGAAAATGACAGATCTGTGACCCGTGCTGTAGGTGGGCTATTTTTGAAAAAGTTAACAAAATGCTGCAAATATTTTTATTTTTAGTAAAAGTAGCAATGAATACTGGTTGAAGAGCCACCTCTGCATATTTCAATTAACATGCACATAGCCGCGCACACTTCATTATACTAACGGAGGAGAACTAACGGTGAATCGATATGCTGGAGGCAACACCCCTAAGAGGTGGGCCTGTCTTCATTACTCCCTGACAGTAAATAGAGCGAGAAGACTCTCTACTGTTATCACTGAGATTGTACTGAGATTAACTACACCTACAATCAATACTTCACACCAGGCCGTCTGACCCTAACCTGAATTAATGAATAAAGTATGTAGTACACGGGATAACATTCTGCCCACTCTTCCACTATTATTGTGCTGCTGCAAGGACGCATTACTTGGCTACCACAATGAAAATCCTTTTTTCAAGGTTTTAAATAATGAAAATCAAGGCTTTTGCACACCTACAACTACAAGCGACAGGTGCGTAGGAGAAGGTCAACCAAGTGCCCGACGTCATGAAAAAGAATAAACTCCCGCACACTGGATTTCACTGCATTTGAAGACAGTGTGCGGGAGTTTCTTCTTTTTCCAGGATTCAAAGAAAGAATACCATGACATTCGGGTTTTTTTGTCATTACATTTATAATATTCATGTTATATTATCATTAAAATCGTAGTGTTTGGCCCCTTTAACAATATCCTCGCGGCCCACCAGTGGGCCTCAGCCCACAGGGTTAATATTGCATGTTGAGTTATTTAGTCACCAGGGGAGTTTAGCAGCAGGGAAACACTTAGCTCGACTACAAAACCAGCAGGCCTGACATTTCTGCTGAGCAACACTAACCTCAGTCTCTTCTTCATCCACTTTTTCCTCCTCCTCTCTCCCCAGTTAACACCACCATCTCTCCTCCTGGGCACCTCGCCAGCGAGGTCTCTCTCACTCTCCAGAGCGGAATAGTAATAATAGTATAACCGAGTGATTCTCACTGGGTCCAGGATAAGCAAAATGAAATCTCCGTGCATAATGACAGTGGGTGAGGAGGATATCAGGGTTCTCTAAATCAGTGCATGGTTCTCAAACCTTTTCATCTCAAATTGCTATATTATGTATTTGGCTGTGGACCCCAATTTGGAAAAAAATGCTGTGCCAGGGACCTCCAGAAGCAAATATTTGAGTAAAAAAAAAAGAAAAAAACTGGAACCCCCCACATCCCCCCACCCCCCTACCCCGCCCCGCCCAAGGACCCCTGCGGGTTCACCAGAACACACTTGGAGAACCACTGGTCCAGAGAAGAGTGCTGTTAATAGTATGAGCGAACGTGATTCTCTCTCGGTCCAGGATAAGCAAAATTAATGCTTTGTCCAAATCAGACACTGCATAATGAGAGCGGCTGAGGAGGCTCATTTATCGTCAGGGCTCTCTGCATGCTTGTCCTCACGCCCGCCATCCTGTTACTCTAGCGAGGGATGAATGACCCTGGATGATGTGCACACTTAGCTGTCTCATTCTTTTTCTGCCCTATTTTCCACCCAATTTTTGTACATGACATACTTGTTTCATGATTGCTTCAGTTGTCACTGTCCAACGCACCTGCATCTGAACAAAGTGGATGTGCGAATATTTCCATTGCATACCCTATTTTCTTACATCCTTTGCAAGATATAAGGAAGACTGATAAAGGAAATTCTAGAACAGTGGTTCTCAAACTTTGTAATTGATTGGAAAACCCATAACACATTACACAGTACAGTACAGTACAGTACAGTACAGTACAGTACAGTACAGTACAGTACAGTACAGTACAGTACAGTACAGTACAGTACAGTACAGTACAGTACAGTACAGTACAGTGAGGTACCACCACCACATCTTCTATCTGCTTCTTCTGTCACCTTCATCAGTTTCAAAATGGCTCCAAATCTTTCGCAAATAGTAATAGTATAGTGCAATTCCCTTTATACCCATTGCATATACTGTACAGTATGGGCATATTGTGATCCAGTTGTCCATGTGTACAAAGACTTGTACTGCATAACTAGGACCTGAATTTCCACCGTGCATTGTTCCTGTGTAGTCCGGTGGCACCGGTCAGGTGTAGTAATCATTCTCAATCTAAAAAGCAACTTGTAACTAAAGTTTTAAAATAATTGTAGTGGAATAAGTCCAAAAATGTGTTGAAGTGTTAAAGCATTTAAAAATTAAAATACTTGAGTAAATTCCCCAGTAAATTTCCACAACTGCTCTCCTATACAGAACTCATTGTTTCTCTCCTCTCTCTGTGTGTCCTCATAGCATATTTCTGGTCTCAGTTGCGTCGCTAGCACTTCATCACTTAGTATCATTATGTCTGCTCTTCCCTCCTCTTTGCTGCGTACGCTCCTTCTCTCTCGCTCCGTGTTGTGGTGCGCCATCTGCAAACATCTCTCATCTGCTTTTGTCTGCGAGATGCCCGACAGACAGAAAGTAATTAAAAATACCCCTCGCTGCTTTGTGTTTAATGTCCCTGTCAGCCCCTCTGTAGTTGGGGAACGCCACACGAGCGCTCAACTTGCCAACTCCCTCCAGTCTGCACAACTATCTCAACCCAAGGTCACAATTGATGACTTGATGTGCAAGCTAAACTGAGAAGATGATGAAATAAGAAAAAGGCAAACTTGAAAAATGTTTTGTTTTAACTCATTGATCGCCATCTAGTGGTTACTCAGAGCGGTGCAGGCCACCACACATTATAATTCAATGGGCGAGGCTCTTAGATTGAAAGCCGTTTTGGCCGGAAACTCCCAGTCAGGAAGTAAAAATCACACCTGTGTGAACTGAGTGGTGCAAGGTCTTATATAGTCTGATCAGCTATGTCAGTGACGTCACACACTAAACATAGCAACCATGCTCACCCGTGCACGTACACGTACACACACGGGTACCAACAAAGCCAGTTGTTGGAGTGGTTTGCACCACTCAAAAAGCCAGTTGTTGGAGTGGTTTGCACCACTCAAAAATCCGATATTTAATGGGTGCCGCAAATGTCATATAATCCACCCAAAACATCCATCCATCCATCCATCTTCAACCGCTTATCCGTAGTCGGGTCGCGGGAGCAACAGCTCCACCAGAGTGTTCCAGACTTCCCTCTCCAGAGCAACATTAGTGACTTCCTCCTGGGGGATCCCGAGATTCCTCCCAGTGGGACGTGCCTCGAGGACCTCCCTAGGGAGACGCCCGAGAGGCATCCTAACCAGATGCCCGAACCACCTAAGCTGGCTCCTTTCCAGGCGAAGGAGCAGCGGTTCTACTCTGAGTATCTCTCGTGTGACTGAACTTCTCACCCTATCTCTATAAGGGAGATGCTAGCCACCCGTCGAAGAAAACTAATTTCGGCCACTTGTATTCGCGACCTTATTCTTTCGGTCATGACCCACACTTCATGACCATAGGTGAGAGTAGGAACGAAGATTGCTCGGTAGACAGAGAGCTTTGCCTTCCAAAACATACTTTTTGTTGCTCTGTCATGCAAGTATACAAATAGAGCCTGACATTAGAAGTCTGACATCACTAGAGGGTGCTATCCCCCTGGATGTGCATTCAAAGGTAGCATTTACTATGAAATCGTACATTTCCCGTCAGTCAGTCACTCAAAATCCCCCCCCCCCCCCCCCCCCCCATATATGGTGCCCAGGTCTCGTGACATCACGTGACATCATCAGGGATGGAGATCCCTGATGTCATAGTATATGCGACCTGCTGTCGCAATTAAGCCCATATATGGAGATCCCTGATGTCATCAATATTGGCCAGCAACTCTACATCTGACCTCAAACCTCAAACACTTAGATCTCCATATATGGATATATGTCAGAACCTGTTCTGACATACTGTATACTGTATATGTCAGAACCTGTTCTGACATATACAGTATCAGCCGGCGAAAACTAGAGTTCTCAACAGGCCCGAAAATTAAGGCTCGGCCCTCATCAAACCCTGTACACTCAAGAGAATGTCCCCGCTACCACTCTTAGATCTCCATATATGAAGCTGACCTGTTCTGACATTCCATATGTTGATCTGACCTCATCAAACCCTGTACACTCAAGACATGCTCCTTATATGGCCAGTACAGAATTCATTCCATGTTGATCTGACCCCCCATGCCAAAGCGCCATCACTCTCCCAGCAGTCTGCTGTCAACAAGGTGGATGCATGTGCACGCAACCTCGCCCTAAGGGCTCTTCTCGCCGTTAGGCGGCTTACTGGTATTTATACTGAGCTAAAGTACAGATACTCACAAACTGTACCTGAAGTAAATGTTGGGTTGGGTGTAGCCTGGCTGTTCATTTACAGGCCAGTAAAGCATTGGGGAGCAGACCTTATAAAGTCTATGCTATAAAAGAATGGTAAAAATACTTTGTGGAGCAGCGGGGAGCACCCTGTGCTATATTTCCAACGCTGTATTTCTACTGGCTACAAGGCCCGGGGAGGGGGGGGGGGGGGGGGTTACAGGTGCAGTGGATAGAAGTAGCCTTGCTGAGCCATGAGGCCCGCATAGAGCAGGAATGAGCCTATCTCCTGTTTCTGTAGCGTGAGGCAGCTTGATGTACACTACAGGTACACCCCATTTTTAGAGTCTTTGGTATGACACGGCTGGGGATTGAACCCCGACCTCCCAGTCTCAGGGCGGACTCTCTAACCACAAGGCCACTGAGCTGGATAGAAGTATTGGGCCTCATGCGCCAATAAGTTCCTAACTTTTCGTAGGCACTAGGCAGGTAAATGACTGGTAGACAGGTAAATGACTGGTAGACAGGTAAATGACTGGTAGACAGGTAAATGACTGGTAGGCAGGTAAATGACTGGTAGGCACTAGGCAGGTAAATGACTGGTAGACAGGTAAATGACTGGTAGACAGGTAAATGACTGGTAGACAGGTAAATGACTGGTAGACAGGTAAATGACTGGTATACAGGTACATGACTGGTAGGCAGGTAAATGACTGGTAGACAGGTAAATGACTGGTAGACAGGTAAATGACTTGTAGGCAGGTAAATGACTGGTAGGCAGGTAAATGCCTGGGAGGCAGGTAAATGCCTGGGAGGCAGGTAAATGACTGGTAGGCAGGTAAATGACTGGTAGACAGGTAAATGACTGGTAGACAGGAAAATGACTGGTAGGCAGGTAAATGCCTGGGAGGCAGGTAAATGACTGGTAGGCAGGTAAATGCCTGGTAGACAGGTAAATGACTGGTAGACAGGTAAATGACTGGTAGACAGGAAAATGACTGGTAGGCACTAGGCAGGTAAATGACTGGTATGCAGTTAAAAGAAAATAGTACCATTTTATCGTGAGCATTAGTGAGAATATGAAAAACATATTCTGTTTCAAGTAGGCTTATATTCAAATTTGGACTTGGTAAAAGTACAAAAGTATTCACAATTGTTTTTGTGTAACATGAGAACAATATGGCTTTCATCATAGCATGCTAACTGCCGTTAGCTGCCGTTTCTATTAGCTTGGATTCCCCATCGATGATGTCACTGGTATAGGACCTAATAGAAGAAGATAGAATAAAAGAAGTACAGTACTTGAGTAAATGTACTCAGTTACTTCCCTGGCCAGCAGGTGCAGTGCATTAGACGTGTCTTTCAGCTCCATGTCAGTTGGATCTGTCACGGTGCACATGGAGCGTGCGTTGTGACGGGGCCACCACTCCTCTCCTCAGCCGTGTGAGAACACAGCACATGCATAATGACTCCTTAAGTGTTTTGCCGATGGAAATAGCCCACTTTTATGCATGCGTTCTTCTATTTTGACAGCTGGATTGCTTTTGTCTCATCGTGTTGACGTTTAGCTTTTTAACCCATTACATTCTAAATGTGACTTGAGTAAACGTGCAAATAAGGTATTGGTGTTTTTCTTTTCTCCGTAAATTAACATCCTACTTGATGATCACACTACAGCGTCACACAACAGTAGCAAAAGTAGCAGATGTGCAATATCAATAGAAGAGCAGGGAAAATACGTAACCACCCCAATTGTATACGTTATATTGTATTGACATACTCTACCATACAGATTGGACAAAATTACATTATATTCATAAAAAAAAACTGTAGGCTACTTGAGTAAATATAATTTCCACACCACATGTACCCCTGAATGCAAATTCCCTCCAGTCTCGTCTCGGTGCGGTGTGGTGCGGTGGGGGCGGGGCTGTTCACAGGTGTCCTGGCGTATTAGACCAGATGGATGACGGAGAGAAGAGAGCAATGAATCTTCATCATCGCCCGCCATCTCTCTCTCTCTCTCTCTCTCTCTCTCTCTCTCTCTCTCTCTCTCTCTCTCTCTCTCTCTCTCTCTCTCTAGCGCGCCCATCGATACCGAAAAGACACGAAACCTGACCTCAGTCTCTCCTCAATCACCTTCACCATCCAACGCATCTATCTCAGCCAGGGGCAGCCTTAACAATCTGGAGGCTCATTTCAACTGTTATATTACTTCCGTTTTCATTATGCTTGCCCCCTGCATTGTGAGATATCCAATCCCAATTTCTCCATATGCTTTAGGAAGACATCTGTTAGGCCTGATACCTGTTGTGTCGAGCACTGGTAGGAATCCTGTAAAATGCTTGCCGATAGTATAGCCCCGTCGACCACTTGGCATTTTACAGTGCGCAGTTTCACAGAGAGCTGCTCTCTGTCTCTCTGTGTGAAGTCCATTATCACAGAGTACTAATGTGACTGTTTCACTCTCTCTGTTATTGCTTTCAGTGTCTGGTCTACTCTCCAGTGAGTGTGATTAACTCATTTTGTATTGTTTTCCCCATGTAGTGGTCAGCAATCTCTTTTGTCTCTGCTCATCTGATGTGAAAGAAAGTTCCCATTATTTGGCTCATGTAGTTTGGAATTATGGCCACGGAAAGCAAGGTTTTGTTTGGCAAGGTGACATATGGCAATTAACCTCTTTATTACACCATTCCAGTGTGTCTTTCTTTTCCAACATGCCTAATTCTTGGTGTGTACAGTCCATGTCACTGTGCGTTCAAAGGCGCCTTTTAGCTCACGCCAGCTATCCATATTGGCATGGTGCACATTTGATTTCTCATGTTCTTTGAGAGTGAGAGTGAGTCTCTTCCACATTCTAAAGACCTCAAAATTCAAATTCAAAAGTAGCAGATCTACAAGCTCAAAACGCGTCGCTGTCATCTTCTGGATCCTTTGTGTGACGCTGTAGTATGATCAAGTAGTAGGGCGTTCATTTACGAAAAAACACAAAAGGTTAGAATACGGAGATGAGAGGTTTGTGCCTGACAGTGACGATCTACTCCACACATACAATACGCACCACTCAAAAACCGTAATAGACAGTGTTGTGGTTTACTCACACAAACCCACACTTTGATGTAATGTTACTGTTATACACATACACAATACACTGAGCCACAATACAAAAAGTTGGCTTTCTTTTTAGAGAGGGTATACGCGTGACATCATCTTCATACCCGGAACTGCCGGAAGTTATGCGGGAAAGCCTACTGAGTGGCAAAAAAGCTACATTCTGGCCTTGACAGCCCATACATCCAAACAGAAAAGTCCTATCTGATAGTTAATCGATGTTAAGCTCACTTTGCAACAACGAGGCCCACATCAAACACCTCTGCAAAACATCATTTTTCCATCTCAAGAACATTGCCAAACTCCGTCCCAACCTCACTCTACCTGACGCCGAAAGGCTAGTCCACGCCTTTGTCTCCTCCAGCCAGGTTGGACTACTGCAACGCACTTCTCATCAGGATCCCTAGCAAGAGCCTTCAAAGGCTCCAATACATCCAGAACAGCGCTGCTAGGATCCTGATGAGAGCACATCACACCCATCCTCCGCTCACTCCACTGGCTCCCTGTATCATTTCGCACCGAATACAAGATCTCCCTGCTAACCCACCAGTGCATCCACGGCAACGCTCTCTCCTATACCTCAAGGAACTTGTCACCCTCCAACCCTCCACTCGCTCCCTCCACTCCTCAAACACAAACCGCCTCAAACCCGTCAAGACCAACCTCCGCACCATGGGCGACCGGGCCTTCTGCTCGGCCGCCTCCGAACTGTGGAACGCCCTCCCCGCCCACCTGAGAGCACCACAGTCTGTTGACTCATTTAAGAGAGGACTTAAGACTTTCCTTTTTAACAAAGCATTTTTATAGCATGCCCTTTTGTTTTAAATTGATGTGTTCCATTTTCTTAGATGGTTTTAATGGTGTAATGCTTCTTATGTTTTTATTTTTATTCTTTTGCATTTGCTCACTGTAGCACTTTGAGATTCTAACGAATGTAAAGTGCGTTATAAATAAAATACATCATTATTATTATTATTATTATTATTATTATTATTATTATTATTATTATTATTATTATTATTATTATTATTATTATTATTATTATTATTATTATTATTATTATGTGTATACCCTTACCCTCTATTGGCTGTTCCTACCATATGCTTTGTGTGACAGAAAGTAGTACGACCTATACAAAGATATGTTGGCCTTGATGTGTTTCCACACATACAGCATTCTGGTTTCGGTGAGCATTTAAGCCATGTACTGTACATCGGCTATTTTCCCTATTTCAAATAGGGATAAAGGGCCATGCACTTCACCCCTTTTGCAACCAGATTTTAATGATGTTTAGGACACAAGAAACACTTTCCTGGGGTTTTTTATGTTTGTGATGTGTATTTTTAGAACATGATGCCATGTTCATGACCAAAATTTGTCATGAAAATGTGGTCTTACTTCCTTCCTGGACTACAAGTCACACCTCCACACAGCCTCCCCCCTCTCCACAAGGAGGGGCAGTGCACCAAGGCATTATGGTCATTGTAGGAATTCAGCTATTACCCTATAGTCAAACACACAGACTTCATTATTTTTCTGGCCATAGGGTGCAAATTTCAAATTGTGCTATTGTTATCTACTACACAAATACTATTAACATTGAGTGACTGCATTTTCTTCCAGCAGTGAAATGTAGTGGTTAATTAATTATTAATACTATTGCTGTCCATATGTTTTATGTTTTTAAATCAACGCCCTTCTTGATGATACTACAGTGTCACACAAAAGCAGCAAAGGTCACGCCGTGGATGTGCAACTTTTGCCAATCCTGACAGGTTTTGGACATAATTATGAGCCTTCGAGAGTCCCTTCCTAGAAATGTACTGGAGTCAAAATTCAGATATTTCTATTTGAAATTGAGTATAGTGAATGTTGAGGAAAAAATAAACACTTGGTTACTGTCCATCACTGACTCAGACTGTGCAGTGATGGACAGAGCACACTGAATGCTCTTAATTTCCAAACAAGGGAAAATGGTGGTCCATGCATTCTTTCTCTCTCTGGGTGATGGTCTCACTGTGCACTGTGTCTGCATCTCTGTTCAATTTAGCCGTTATTTTTATTTTTTATTTTCAACTGAATGGCTGAAGAGTTTACATATTAGTACATGCATAAACTTTCCTTAATGATTATATCTGGTTACAGTATTTATGTTAAGGTTATTGTAGCGGTCATTCTGTATTGGGGGTGGGGAGGGGGGGCGGGGTTCGCGAGACATTTGGCCAAAGCATTTCCGGGGGTCCTCAGCCAAAAACGTTGAAAACCCCTGAATTTGCCTGTCTTTCTGTCTCTAGTCTGTCTGCTTGCTCTCACAGCCAAACCACCACGTAAAACAATCATGGACCAATAATAATACTACTACTAGGTCTATAAAGAAAAACCCTGCAGTTTGTGGGTGGGTTTGGGTGTCTGTCAGGGGTTAAGGTTGAGCAGTTATTGAGCAGTTGCCTTGTTTAATAAAACTCAAACTATTATTTAATTTAAATTGTTTCACTTGAAGAGTGAAAAGTGCCTTGGATCTTTTCTTGTTGGTCTGCAGTAGTCATGTATCTGTTAGGGTTAAGGCTGCTTTCGGGTTCAACACATACAGTAGCTATACACTTAATGTAACCACGTATATTCTCCCATTTCACGCATTGTTGCATTCTAAAATGCAGCACCTGAAATTCTTACCGCGGTAAACATGTGTGCAGAGGGGGTTTCTGTTGCAGACAAACAGGATGAATCTGTGTGCTTCGATTTGTGCTCTCCTCTGATGTTTCACACTGTTATATAGCAGGCTATAGTATAAAAAATAAAAAATAAGATTTATTACCTCCACAGAGACCTAAGAATGCACTTTCAGTCCCATAGGATTGCAGTACGCTTTTGCGTTTGTTTACTTGCCTGTAATAGTTTCAGGCTTTAGGTTTAGGGTCTGATATGGGGATACAGAATACATTTAAGCCAATGCCCAAAAGTCAGCAATTGTGTGTGTTGTGTGTGTGTGTGTGTGCGTGCGTGCGTGCGTGCGTGCGTGCGTGCGTGCGTGCGTGCGTGCGTGCGTGCGTGCGTGCGTGCGTGCGTGCGTGCATGCACGCGCAGAAACTTCAAAGCAGGGAAAATGTGCTTGATCATCTCTTCAGTGCTAATGGTAGATGGTAGAACTTGCACTCAGACAGCAGATGAAGGAAAGTAAAACTCCTTCGTCAGACATTTGTGGCGACGGCGTGTTTGTTTTAAGGTACACATGGGTATAAAACAAAGCCCTCTGATGAATTGGCGTTATGGATATATAACCAGATTGGGTTTACACAAGCACACTCATAATGCAAATGTAGGCACATAGACACAAAGGACGATGCCATTCATACACAATTTTGCTAGAAATTGCCCCCACGGGCAGAGTAACACGTACGCACCTTTTTATACGGATTTAACATTCAACTGGGGTTTATTTGTCACTGACTCATACAGGTACAACTTCAGCAGCGGAATGTTGTTGTAGCATGTTCTACAAAACTATGGTGTAGTTTTTTAATTTATTGTATGGTTTCAATTTCAGTTTTCATTCATTTAAATTTGTCTTTAAAAAGGGTTTCCAAGTTTTGCTATAGTTTAATTTCTCTCTCTCTCTCTCTCTCTCTCTCTCTCTCTCTCTCTCTCCTGTGTGTGTGAGAGAGAGTTGCTTATCTTCTCCACTGATCAAGAGGGGTGTAGGCCTTGGACGCGTGAAGCATGTGGGGGCGGTGGACTGGGCCAGGGAGGGGTTGAAAATGGCGGTGAACATTGGCTGTGGAGATCATTCTGGCCGTCTGGGAGAAGATGAGTGCCAGCTTGTAGATCTGCTATTTTTGGATTCATAATTTGATTAATTTCCGTACTTGAGTAAATGCACTTTGGTTACTCTCCACCACTGGCTGGTCCAGTGGAGAGAGTGCTGTGACACTTGTCTTGTGGGTACTGTTCCACCTTTGGGCCTCCCTTTTGAAGTCCCACCTTTAGACCTTAGAAACGCATTGCTCTGAGGAGCCAGCATATAGCGCAGCGCTTTTCATGTCAAGGACCCCCAAATTAATATGTATTTGGCTGCGGACCCCCATCTGAAGATTATGGTGTTGTTAAAATGTCTCGAAAGTGTTCCATATTTGTAAGATTTGTTTGACAACAACATCGTACTGCACTGTGTTGTGAGCTTGTAGATCGTCTATTTTCAAATTGCTGCTGTATGGTTTAAAGTGCATGCATAAACTGATTTTGGTGGAACTTATATCCAATCATTTTGCTGGGGAGTCCCTGGAACCCCTCAAGGATCCTTGGGGGTCCGCGGACCCCACCGTGAGAACCACTGCTATCACGAAAATATTTTTACTGCACCAGCCAATTTCTCTGTTTGATACAGTATGCTACCACTATGGCTGCCAAATAATACAATATGTTTTAATTTCAGTGGTGGATTTTTTAGAAAGTAGCAATACCACAATTTAAAAATATATGCCAGTACAGTACCAAAAATAAAAGTACTCATAATGCTGAATGTCTCATTTTGCTTGTTGTTTTGAAAGCATTCACAAATGTTTCAAAATCCGCATTGTGATGTAAGGCGTTATGAGCTTCATATAGAAAGGCTATTTTCACTCATCGTCTCTGACATTTTAACACGTCACTATATTATTAACATAAACTTTAGGCTAAAATGTTATAGGCTTTTCCCATTATACGTATTGACCCTTGACAGCACACACAGCATGCCTCACTCATGATGAAACCCATATGAAATGTTATTTCATATGTAATTTATGCAGAATGATGAACACTCCACAACTCATTAGATCATATTTAGAATATTTCATTGAAAGGGGGGAGGGGGGGTGGAGGGGAGGGTCCATTTCATCTTGGGCTCCCGGTATCTTTTGTTAGCGCCGTTTTCGCTGGTAATTACAGCTGGTGTGTTAAGAGGCTAACGTCAGATGGGCTCATGCATTAAACATCTCATCAACGCTAAACGGGGAGTATCAATCACCACCCCCCGACAGGGCTGCTTATTTATCATGTGTTTGTATTGCCGTTTAACTTGTTGACTCTCCATCACGCCGCCTGATGAATGGCGCCCGTTGAAAGACCTGGCGTTGGATGTCTCTGTCGGGCGGAGGGAACCTCATATGTCCACAACGGCTACTTTTCAGGATTCAAAAGCAGCAGTTCTGCAAGCTCCAAACGTGTCGCTAAGCGCCACGTTTCGTGCTCGCAGATCTGCTACTTTTGTGTGGCGCTGTAGTATGATCAAGTAGGACGTTCATTTACAAAAGATAACAGACACAAAGTTAAGAATATGGATATAAGAGGTTTCTGCCCGACAGTGACGATGTGTCTGCCAGGGTGGGAAGAGGTGTTAGAGAGAGAGAGGAGTGAGTAATTATGCTTTGTCGCTAAAGTGTAAGATGGGTCTCATTTATGTGTGAACACGTGTGAAAGAGTTGTTTATCGCAGCGTTCTAAAAGGATTGATTGATTATGTGTCTGGTCTGTGGGCTTTTATCATCCATCCATCCATCCCTCACCCCCCGGTCCCCTCCTAACCCGTCATCCATCCGTCCACCTTCCCATCCATGGCATGTCCGGCCTATCCATCCGTCTTTTGGTGGCAGAGGGCCTGACCCCACGGTGTGTCGAGGTGTTTCTGGGTAAATCCCGTCCTCTAGACTCCCCACGCTCATCACCCCCGGTGCGTTTTTAAAAGGAGCGACCTTTCTGATCCGCAGCCCCGGGAAACAGCTGGAGCCAGCAGCGCCCTGGAATTCCAATGAGCTTTAATTAATCTCCCTTGTTAAGCACAAACAAGCACCAGTCTGAGTCTGCTTGATGGAGAGAGAGAGAGAGAGAGAGAGAGAGAGAGAGAGAGAGAGAGAGAGAGAATTAAGAGAAAGCAGAAGAGGTAGATGGAGAGGTTGCCTAATAGACGGAGAGAGAGAGTAGGAAAGAGTGAGACAGAGAGAAGGGGACAGAAATAGAACAATGAGGGTGGGGGGTATAGAAGCAGAGAGCTAAGGGCTCATTTCCTCAACCCAATCACACGTGCACACACACGCACACACGCACACACACACACACACACACACACACACACACACACACACACACACACACACACACACACACACACACACACACTCCCCATACGTCCACAAATCATATTTTCATTTCCTGGGACCTGCGATGTGAAAGTTAATAACCCGAGCAGAATAATTGCATTAGTCTCCCTCTTTCTTTCTTTGTCCGTTAAGCGCCATTCATGGGGCTCGACAGCATGTTAATTATTCATGGCACAATCAAGAAAACAGATGGTCAACCTTTCTCTTGATTGGGGCTTCCAGCTCCTAGCAGTGACCATGACTCCCTGACATTGATGGACAAGACTGACAAGGCCAAGACACCAGTATTATGCGTGTCTTAAGTACCAGGTCTTATTACTTAACTTAAGACCTGGAGGCGTGATCAATGCCATTTGGCTATTCTGAGTGGCCAAACAGCATTGACCACGCCTCCAGGTCTTAAGTTAAGTAATAAGACCTGGTACTTAAGACACGCATAATACTGCCCCGGAGTGTAGGCCAAGGCACAAGGAAGATAGACCTGTCAATTTTAGAATACATTTTCAGGTGCTTTTAATAAATAAATCTCTACATGGGCTGGCACCCTCATATCTTACACTATTATATTTATGATTGCCGGTATTGCTAATACTTGTATTTGCCTGTATCTCTCTCTCTGTCTCTCCTCTCTCTCTCTCTTTCTTTCCCCCGACACGGTCAAGGCAGATGGCCGCCCAGCCTAGAGTTAGAGGGCCCTATCTTGCGCCACCCTTTACCCCTTATTCCTAAACCTATTTGCCATTTTTTACTATTTGAAAAACATTTAAAATAGTTACAGTACTGTGCTGTACTGTACTGCACTGTGCTGTACTGTACACTGTAGTGTACTGTATACACTGTGCTGGTGTACGGTACTCTTTACTGTAGTCTTTACTTTACTACTCTGTACTGTACTGTACTTTAGTCTTTACTTTACTACT
>NC_136810.1:28281215-28288715 GCF_951216825.1 Electrona antarctica
CCCCTTTCATGACGACGCCAGGCCCAGGAAATAGTTCCCAATGCATTTTTCCCATAGACATTTCAAAACGTATTTATTTAAAGACCTTATAAGCGTCGTACAAAGCCAACTCTTGTTGTGACAAATCATGACAACAAACACAATATTTTGGAACAAACAAATAATTACAAAGAAGAAAAACAACAAAAAAAGTGTTGTAACCTGCCGTTTTCTTCTTCTTTCTAATTATTTGTTCAGCCCGAAAAATTGTGTTTGTTGTCAAGATTTGTCACGACAAGAGTTGGCTTTGTCCGCGGCGTAAACGTCTTTAAATAAATACTTTCTGAAAAGTCTATGAGGAAAATGAACAGGGATTTATTTTCCGGGTCTCTCGAGGGGGTGGGACTGCGACGCTCTATTGAGCAATGAAATCAAATTGCTTTAGTTTCCACCTCTTTCTTTTCCAGATGCTGTTGTATTGTGACACAATGTGATTGACATGTCCCCCCCCTCTTCTTGCAGGAGGATGAGCCATTCACGGGAGGCGCACACGGCAAAGACCGCGCCCACATCCGAAGGTTCCTCAGCCAGCAGCACAAGAAGTTGCCGTGGAAACCAGAGGTAATGCTCTGAGTTAACATGGTAAATGGTGCATTGATATAGCGCCTCTATCCAAGGCGCTTTACAGAGATTGTGCATTACATTCACCCATTCACACACACTCATACACCGATGGCAGAGGAAACCATGCAAGGCACCAACCTGCACATGGTTTCAGAGTCTTGCTCAAGGACACTTCGACACTAACTCTGGGGGAGCCCGGGTTCGAACCGAGAACCTTGAGGTTCCCATCCGGTCACTCTACCCCTGAGCCACTGCCGCCCCTGAGTTTACTAGCTTGTTGTTCTCACTCCACCTTCATTCCTTCCCTACCTAGTCGGAAAACTTCCATGTCTTGAAAAAATGAATACCCTATATGTCATCGTACAGCAAAGCTCACAATGTGTTGCATATTTGTGGTATTTGTCATCTGTGTGTGTGTGTGTGTGTGTGTGTGTGTGTGTGTGTGTGTGTGTGTGCGTGTGTGCGTGTGTGCGTGTGTGCGTGTGTGCGTGCGTGCGTGCGTGCGTGCGTGCGTGCGTGCACTTGTATTATACTTTGAGGGCCTAAAGTCCCCAGGCTACTGTAGTCAAAACATTGCTATGTTTAAAACAGATTGTTAAGGTCCTTGCAGACTGGTGCCATTTCTTCCGGGAAAATCCGAAAAACCTTTAGAACTCGGCTTACAATTTGGAAAAGCTTCAGGTTGAGGTTATGGGATAGGATTAGGCATTTAAAGATTAAAGACAGTGGAGTTGGATTTATACCTGTTTTATTAGTTGCGTGCCGGCATCCTGCACCGAACATTGCAGATAAAATGTGTGTGTTTGTGCGTGCCTGCATGCATGCGTGTGTGAGCATGTGTCTCTGCATGCGTTTGTCTCGGCGTGCGCACATGCATGCGTGCGGCGTGCGCGCCCATGTGCGTGTGCGTGTGTGTGTGCGTGTGTGATTCATCACTTCACCTGGTCAAGGCCGTTCAGAGGCGCAGCACCACATTCATCAGTTATTAACCTTTGTGGACATGGTTTTATTAGAGGCTGTTCATCACACTGCAGATAATTGCCTGGCATCATACGCTTTTTGTTGTGAAATTTCATTCAGGACCAGATGCCCCTCTGTCTCCTCTGTCCCTCTGTCTCCTCTGTCTCCTCTGTCTCCTCTGTCCCCTCTGTCCCCTCTGTCTCCTCTGTCTCCTCTGTCCCCTCTGTCCCCTCTCCCTCTGTCCCCTCTGTCTCCTCTGTCCCCCTCTGTCCCCCTCTGTCTCCTCTGTCCCCCTCTGTCTCCTCTGTCCCCTCTGTCTCCTCTGTCCGTTCTGTCCCCCTCTGTCTCCTCTGTCTCCTCTGTCCCCTCTGTCTCCTCTGTACCCTCTGTCCCCCTCTGTCCCCCTCTGTCCCCTCTGTCTCCTCTGTCCGTTCTGTCCCCCTCTGTCCCCCTCTGTCTCCTCTGTCCCCCTCTGTCCCCCTCTGTCTCCTCTGTCTCCTCTGTCCGTTCTGTCCCCCTCTGTCCCCCTCTGTCCCCTCTGTCTCCTCTGTCTCCTCTGTCTCCTCTGTCCGTTCTGTCCCCCTCTGTCCCCTCTGTCTCCTCTGTCTCCTCTGTCCCCCTCTGTCTCCTCTGTCCCCCTCTGCCCCCTCTGTCTCCCTCTGTCTCCTCTGTCCCCTCTGTCCCCCTCTGTCTCCTCTGTCTCCCTCTGTCTCCCTCTGTCTCCTCTGTACCTGTCCTGTATTAGAGGAATCAGTTCAGAGGTTATATCTGCTCCAGATCGGGTCAGAAAACCGAAAATGGTATGCTAATTGAGATTCAGTCATGCTCTCTCTCTCTCTCTCTCTCTCTCCTCTCTCTCTCTCTCTCTGTCTCACCTGGTCAAGGCCGTTCAGAGGCGCAGCACCACATTCATCAGTTATTAACCTTTGTGGACATGGTTTTATTAGAGGCTGTTCATCACACTGCAGATAATTGCCTGGCATCATACGCTTTTTGTTGTGAAATTTCATTCAGGACCAGATGCCCCTCTGTCTCCTCTGTCCCCTCTGTCTCCTCTGTCCCCCTCTGTCTCCTCTGTCCCCTCTGTCTCCTCTGTCCGTTCTGTCCCCCTCTGTCTCCTCTGTCTCCTCTGTCCCCTCTGTCTCCTCTGTACCCTCTGTCCCCCTCTGTCCCCCTCTGTCTCCTCTGTCCCCTCTGTCCGTTCTGTCCCCCTCTGTCCCCCTCTGTCTCCTCTGTCCCCCTCTGTCTCCTTTGTCTCCTCTGTCCTCCTCTGTCCCCCTCTGTCTCCTCTGTCTCCTCTGTCCCCCTCTGTCCCCCTCTGTCTCCTTTGTCTCCTCTGTCCCCCTCTGTCCTCCTCTGTCTCCCTCTGTCTCCTCTGTCTCCTCTGTCCCCTCTGTCTCCCTCTGTCCCCTCTGTCTCCTCTGTCCCCCTCTGTCCCCTCTGTCCCCCTCTGTCTCCTCTGTCTCCTCTGTCCCCCTCTGTCTCCTCTGTCTCCTCTGTCCCCCTCTGTCTCCTCTGTCTCCTCTGTCTCCTCTGTCCCCTCTGTCCCCCTCTGTCCCCTCTGTCTCCCTCTGTCTTGAGATTCAGTCATGCTCTCTCTCTCTGTCTCTCTCTGTCTCTCTCTGTCTCTCTCTGTCTCTCTCTCTCTCTCTCTGTCTCTCTCTCTCTCTCTCTCTCTCTCTCTCTCTCTCTGTCTCTCTCTCTCTCTCTCTCTCTCTGTCTCTCTCTGTCTCTCTCTGTCTCTCTCTCTCTCTCTCTCTCTCTCTCTCTCTCTCTCTCTCTCTCTCTCTCTCTCTCTCTCTCTGTCTCTGTCTCTCTCTCGTATCAGTCACAGTAGTAGAGGGAACGTGCCTTCCATTCACCATGATGTATTAATGCGTGTGGCTGATTATAATCTTTAGTGGCTTGTATTAGAGGAGCTTTGACCTGCAGATTACAGCTCCATGACATTCATTCACATCTCACCTCAGCACACACACGCACGCACGCACGCACGCACGCACGCACGCACGCACGCACGCACGCACGCACGCACGCACGCACGCACGCACGCACGCACGCACGCACGCACGCACGCACGCACACACACACACATACGCACGCGCCCACGCATACGCTCACGCACACACTCTCTGGGAACAGACATGGGAATTTAAATGGAGGATCTGAGATAAGTGAAGTGCTACATTTGTAACCTGCACTGCAGAGTTTAATTAGACAAAGTGTGTGTGTGTGTGTGTGTGTGTGTGTGTGTGTGTGTGTGTGTGTGTGTGTGTGTGTGTGTGTGTGTGTATGTGTGTGTGTGTGTGTGTGTGTGTGTGTGTGTGTGTGTGTGGTGTGTGTGTGTGTGTGTGTGTGTGTGTGTGTGTGTGTGTGTGTGTGTGTATGTGTGTGTGTGTGTGTGTGTGTGTGTGTGTGTGTGTGTGTGGGGTAGTTTTAGTAATTCATTAGTTGTTATCTGGCCTATATGGTTACTCTGTTAATAACATGCCGGTTTGACTATAGTAGTATATTATCGCCGCAGAAACCTCTTATCTCCATATTTGATTGGGTTATTTTTCAATAAAACAAACAAACAAAAATCTACCAGCTTTCGCTGCTACTGTACGTTTGCTATTTTGTCATTTGAGTCCTGAAATGTACGTAACAGTTTTTACGATATACAGGAGAAATGTCTAACATATGTGTGTTGGTGTTAAGAGGCTACTATACTAGTAATATAGTACTATACTAATAAATGCCTGTTTAGAATCATGTTCACCCGAGGCATAGTGGCCCTGTATCACCCAGACATCTGCCCCTGTTGTACAGTAGTGCAATTAACATGAGAGATGAAGCCTGCATGTCCAACCGCCTGCACACATCCTGTGATGAAGCCTGCATGTCCAACCGCCTGCACACATCCTGTGATGAAGCCTGCATGTCCAACCGCCTGCACACATCCTGTGCCTGACTGGAAGCTATAGGCTCTACTGTATCTGTAATGTCCTTACAGTATCAAAGTCAAAGTTTCCAAGTCTTCAACATTCGTCAGACTTTTGTCAGCTGTTCGTGAATCGCTAGCTGAAGTAAATCGGGTTAAGGCATGTTTTGTAGCTAGGCTACTTTTATTTACTTTCACAAATCTAAATCTGTAAAAGTAACTAAAGCTATAGTCAAATAATTGAGCAAGACGAGCAACCTTAAAGTATCAAAAATACTCAAGTATAGAGTAAAAGTAACTCAATATTGTACTTAAGCACAATACTTATGTATTGTACTTAGTTACTTTCCACCACTGTAGGTACTGTAGGTGTGGCTGAGTGAATATGCAGAGGGAGGATGGAACAGCTGTAGCCCATGTGTTGTATCCCTCCAGGGCAGCTTGTAGGGCTTTACTGGGCCAACACACATCCTCAGTGGGAACGGTCTCTATGGCAGGAGTCCAGGGTGAACATATAGGGCTTTACTGGGCCAACACACATCCTCAGTGGGAACGGTCTCTATGGCAGGAGTCCAGGGTGAACATATAGGGCTTTACTGGGCCAACACACATCCTCCGTGGGAATGGTGTGTATGGCAGGAGTCCAGGGTGAACAGGACATTTCGCTCTTGTTCTCTTTTCAAGCTAAAGTTGTTGCTTCAGGTCGTGGGAAAACTCGTTCATATTGGTCGCATGTGGGTAAGCAGTGGTAGATGGCTCCTGTCCAATCCTGTTGATCTTTGCAATTGGTTGACAGCGGGCGGTGTCATCCGGGCAAGTGGATAAATATTGTATTTTTTGAACAACATTTTACAGTGATTTATTTACTATTATTTACTAATCCTTTAGCACAGTTTGAGGTCATTGTTTGTTGTTGTTTTTGTGTTTGTTAAAGGCTGTATTATTGCTTTGTAAAATGAATGGTCTATATCTTGTTATTCGTCTTCTGGAGAGCACTTTGGGTCAACTGCTGTTGTTCTTAAACATGCTATATAGACTTGACTTGACCAGTTATCGGTATGGCAAGGGACACATATTACAGGGCTTTCAAGAAAACAAAACAAATCATGAATATTTTAATATTCATATTATATTATCAGTATAATATTTGTGTTCTGCCAGTTATTTGGGGGCCCACTTGCAATATCCTCACGGCCCAACAGGTTGGGAATGGCTGTCATAATGTCATTTCAGACAGGTGGAATACAGCAAAGAGACAGTAACAACAACCCAAGCTGGCTCTCCTGCTCAAGATGATAAGTTATTCTGTGTTGTTCTTCACCCCTGTTCTCAACAACATGATGCTAATTCCTTCTCAGGCTCTCCAACACTGCAGCTATACACCTGCATACATTACAGGCCACAAAAAAAGGAAAAGAAAATAAGCATTGTTTATCCATTTCTGAAACAGAATAAATGTATAATAAAAAGCGTTGTGCAGCTCATAACACCTTGAACACATGACGGCTTAAAAGGTGAGTTTATAGGGTTGTCCCGATCGGATCGGGTGATCGGAAACCGGGGGCCGATCACGTCCTTTTCAAATGATCGGAATCGGATCGGGAGCCAAAAAACATGATCGGGCCACCCTAGTATCAATATTATATCCATATCATAGACTGGAAATTGTCTGTGATTTGGGATATTGTACTATTGTGATATGGCATAAACATGTTATATATATAAAATATAATTATCGGATCGGGAAAGATCGGTATCGGCAGATGCTTGTCGATCTGCTACTTTTGCAACTTTTGAATTTGAATCCTAAACAGTAACGATTTTGGACATTTGCGTGCGTGCGTGCGTGCGTGCGTGCGTGCGTGCGTGCGTGCGTGCGTGCGTGCCTGCGTGCGTGCGCTTACTCGTGCATCATTCCGCTGCTGTCTTCACTACCTCTCTGCCTTAATTAGCAGCGCTAACTTGATTGCCTTGCAACATAGCAGAGGTCGACGGAGGGGCACGCAACAGCTAGGGGCCGTAGGTTTAGACACAGAGGAGGTGGAACGCTGCCATATGCCGGCTGCCAACACACAGCCAGAGGTCGGGCGGACAGAAACACACGCGTGCAGCAACACACACACACACACACACACACACACACACACACACACACACACACACACACACACACACACACACACACACACACACAAACATGCACACGTGCGCAGACAGCAGTGGTCTTATGTAACTAATTAAGTAGGCTACATTTTCTCAAGTACTGTACTTGAGAAAAACTACAGTTACTTTGCTTTACCTTTACTTGAGTGTTTCAATTTCTTGATGCTTTACACATTATAGTCGCTGTCGGACAGAAACCTCTTATCTCCATATTTTAACCTTTAGTTTTTTTCGTAAATGAACACCCTAATTTTGACCTTGCAGATCTGCTACTTTTGCACGTGTTTTATTTGAACCCTGAAAAGTTCCAGTTTTGGGCATAATGAGGTTTCCACCCGACAGAGCCGATCTCCTCCATTACATCTCAGTGCCAGATTTTGTACTTTTTACTTCACTGTGTTTACTGGACCGCTTTAGTTATTAGTTACTTAGTTGGCAGATTTCTATTATTAATAATTGATCATAGCAGATCTACAAGCTCGCAATGTGTTGCAAAGCGTCGTGAGCTTGTCAGAGTTGTTGTTCCATCGCTCATGCTCTGTCAGTGAATGTGACACCATTGGGTCCTCCTCGGTCCCTTGGTAGACAGCTGCTGAACATTAGGATCTAATACACAGGAGGACGCGTGGGACATGTCCGTCAAGGACACTGATATAGCGGGGACAGAGACAAAGTGAGGGAGACGAGGAGAGAGATGGCCTATGCTTGTTTTAACAGTAGAGGACACTGCAAGTGTGCAAACATAAACGGAGTCCTTTGTGACAAAGTTGGCATTGATGCAGGGAGAACTTTTGAATTGGACTTTTTGTGTATGAGAAAGAAAGTGATATTAGAGGGAGGGACTGGAGGAT
>NC_136810.1:28293715-28341215 GCF_951216825.1 Electrona antarctica
GCCGAGTTACGCCGCTTGAATCACGAGATGGCCACCCTCCAGAGGGACTCCACTCTCCACAACGCCAAGGCAATGGCATGTTCCATCCTCCAGGAGAGATGGCGTTGGGTCGATCAGACCAGCGCCATCTCCCTGGAGACAAAGAAAGAGTTTGTGGCTGGAAATATCCACCCAGACAGTATGTTTAAGGACGCTCTGGCCAAAATGTCAGAGACCATCCAACAGCTCGAGTCCTCCACCAAGACGATGAAGGCGCTCGAACCGCTGGCCAACCAGGCCGCCCCGGTAGGCCGCCCCAAGGCTAAGAAGGCACCCTGGAAGGCCAAGACCGATGACAAACCCAGGTCCCAGGACCGGAGCGGAGATAGACAGCGACAGCCTGCAGGCCGAGGCAGAGCAGACCGCCGCACCTCTCCGCCGCCCTACAAGGCCAGGAGCGCTCCCAGAGGCCGAGGCCAGGGGAAGCGCAAATGACCTGCCCGGGCCGGGTCATCTTCCCCACCACACTCAGAGTTCAAGGCCAGAGGTGGGGATCACAGATCTCACCTCAGAGCCTGCGCTGAAGCGCTTAAGGGGGCCTGTACACAGTGCTGTGAGCACCGTTGTACAGACCCCCAAAATTGTTATGTGCAATTCACATGTGTATGTTTTTCCACGTTGTTCAATAAAGAAAACAAAAAAACAAAAAACACAAAAAAACAATAAAACCAACTCTGAAGGGCATAGGCCCAGTGGGAAAGATAACCCACACTGTGACAGCTTTAGCTGTCACAGTCCAAAAACTCCACGCCAATTTTTTCCAAACTCAATACCGAAAAAATTCACTAGAGGGAGACATTTCACACAAAGTAAGTCTTCCCCTAGGCAGGCCATGCACCACGCTGACAAGCACAGGGAACCCTTTGTCACGTCATCTGTCACAATGGCGGATATCCGGGGCTTCCCCGTGGATAATCCGTACAATTCAGACAGGATACAGGCTTCAGTTCGCCTCGAAACCGCCCACTTCCAGGAAAATTATTTTCTCAGAAGCGAGCGGGCAAAAGGCCGCCATTCTGCAAGAGGAAATCAATTCATTAATGCAGAAAGGCGCCATCACAGAGGTGGCCCTCGACCAATCAATGAACGGTTTTTACTCCCGCTATTTCTTGGTAAAGAAAAAGGGGGGCGGACTCCGTCCCATTCTAGACCTGAGGGCATTGAATCGTCACTTAAAAAAGCTGCGATTCAAAATGCTTACTCCACCAGTCCTCCTACGCCTAATTCGCGAAGGGGACTGGTTTACGTCGATAGACCTGCAAGACGCATATTTCCACATTCCGATTTACCCGCCGCACAGAAAATTTCTGCGCTTCGGGTTCAGAGGAAAAGTGTACGAGTACACAGTCCTTCCCTTCGGAATGTCACTGAGTCCCAGAGTCTTCATAAAGTGCACCGCGGCAGCTATCGCTCCGCTCCGACAGCAAGGGATCCGTCTCGCTACATACGTAGACGACTGGATCCTACTTGCAGACTCTCCACGAGAAGCACTGTCGCACACACATCGTGTGCTCAGCCACCTCGACTCGCTTGGGTTTATAATAAACCACGAGAAGAGCATGCTTATGCCAACACAGTCAATAGACTTTATAGGCATAACACTGAACTCAATCTCTTACACGGCCCGCCTGAGCCAAGAGAGAATAGACGCAACACTGCAGTGCGTGACGTCATTCAAAAGGGGACGCTCGATTCCTTTTCATGCATGCCTCCGGATGGCGGGGTTAATGGCCTCTGCGGTCTATTTAATCCGCCTAGCAAGGCTACATATGAGACCTTTCCAACGATGGATAGGCTCTCTACATGTACCAATGCACCGTCGGCACCAGAAGGTAACAGTAACATCACAATGCATACTAGCCCTTCAATGGTGGTCAGACAGGAAAACCCTCTCAGAGGGCGTCCCCATGGGAAAGCCTCTGATCAGGAAAGTCATCACTACAGACGCCAGCATGACAGGCTGGGGAGCCACGATGGAAGGACTCACAGCCAGAGGTTTATGGTCGGGGCCACTACGTGCCCTTCACATAAATTACTTAGAGCTCATGGCAGTCTTCCTCGCCCTGAAACACTTCGAGCAGCGCATCCTGGGTTGCCATGTCCTAGTCAGGACAGACAACACCACGGCCATGTGCTACATCAACAGACAAGGTGGACTCAGGTCCCCTCGTCTTCATCAACTGGCTCAGAAACTGATCCTGTGGTGCAACACACGCGTCCTCTCAATAGTAGCGTGTCACGTCCCAGGTCTTCTGAACACAGGGGCAGACCTGCTGTCCAGAGGACCTCTCCGCTACTCAGACTGGTCACTACACCCTCATGCAGTGGCCCAGGTCTGGAGCAGGTTTGGGAAATCCAAGGTGGATCTCTTTGCCACAGAGGAGAACACGAAGTGTCCCCTCTTCTTCGCAATCAGGGGACCATCAACGTTGGGGCTAGACGCTCTGTCACACCAATGGCCCAAAACCCTTCTCTACGCCTTTCCCCCGCTATCCCTCATCAGCCCCACTCTGGACAGAGTGAGGACTCAGGGTCTGAAGGTGCTCCTAATAGCCCCCGTTTGTCCCTGGTTCTAAAGGCTCTGGCTACAGCACCCTTTGAACCACTACAAACCGTGAGCCTCAAGCTCCTAACCCTGAAGGTGGCTCTCCTGATCGCACTCACGACAGCAAAAAGGGTCAGCGACCTACATGCGCTCTCGATCTCTCCAGACTGCATGAGGTTCGATGAGGGGTCGACCAAGGTCACCCTAAAGGCAAACCCCGCCTTCATTCCCAAAAATGCTCTCTCAGTGTGTGTGCCAGTGAACCTACAGGCTTTCCATCCCCCGCCGTTCTCCTCTGACGAAGACAGCAGGCTTAATTGCCTCTGCCCAGTCAGAGCTTTACGCATATACGCGGATAGACTGGCTCCCTTCAGACAAGGAAGCCAACTCTTTGTGTCCTGGGGTGCCAGGACCAAAGGAAAGCCCGTCACGAAGGTCACTATCTCTAACTGGATAGTGGAAGCCATCCGTCTGGCCTACACTAGCCAAGGCGTGGATTCCCCTCAAGCCCTGAGGGCCCACTCCACAAGAGGTGTGGCAGCTTCCTGGGCACTCTACAAGGGTGTCTCCATTCAGGAAGTCTGCACAGCAGCAAGCTGGTCTACACCCTCGACTTTCGCCACATACTATAACCTAGATGTGGCAGCGCCTTCGCTAGCGCACGCGGTCTTGGGGGCCGCTGCTCAGTAAAGCATCAGGGCAGCATAGCGCTGCCTCCTGCTCTCCACAAGGACTAGGTTCTGGACCCAAAAGGGTCCGAGCCCCTCCCAAAAGGTTTACCTGGGACCCACTGGAAGTTCAGGTCACGGGAGTTCATAAAGTCCCATAAACGAAAGGTATTTCGTGAAATTTCTATATAATACAACGTTAAAGGTTACTTTAGTAACCACGGTTGTATATATAAATTGAACGAAATACCTTTCGTGGAACGCCCTTCTGTTCTCTAAAGCAGAAGAAAAGTTCCGAATGAGGGCTGACGTAGCCACGCAGGTATCTATACGGGATAGGCGTGGCTTCCTACGTCACCCTTAGAGCCCAGGACAGCGAAAATTCTAGAATTTTCTGTCCTGGGAGTACATAAAATAATGTTCTGCAGCTAGGTTTTGAAGGAAACCTACCCATAAACGAAAGGTATTTCGTTCAATTTATATATACAACCGTGGTTACTAAAGTAACCTTTAACGTTATTAGTTACTTAAATTTGTAGATTTTAAATATTGTTACAACACTAAAATACACTAACATTTTGGCCATTTGAAAATAGCCGATCTACAAGCTCACAATTCTTCACATCTGTTATTCTCAAAAGTTTTTTGAAAACATGCAACCACACATTTGTTTGAATAGACAAAGTATAACATATGGTTAAAGTGGTTACAATCTAAAATGACACCTGCTTTGCTGGTTTTAATGGGTTAAAACCACAACTTTGCTCCCCCGCCATGCACATACAGAGTGAAGAAAAGTTAAGAAACTATTTATTGTATCTTTATTTATATATATATATATATATATATTTATTGTATGCTCTATCTACATTTAGAACACACCCCTTAGAATGGTATAGACCAGGCGCATTACTAATGGCTCAGCTGAACATAAAAGGCTGCCATGCAGTTGACTGGAGTTTGTGTTGAGGGTGAAGAGCGTCATGTGGTGTTCTTGTTGCTTTTCGTATGTTCTGCGGTGAATATATACACCTCCTGCAGGTTGCAACCTATACCTCAAGGCCTCTGTACTGATTCCAGCCGCGAGACAGGCATTCTCACAGTCAGTATTATACCAATGTAATGCCCAGCTCTGGGGCAGGGAATGAGGAAATGGAGACAGTGGGAGCCAAACCCTCTGATAGAGTGTCCGTAACACAGCCTTCAGCAGCGCAGCGCAGTGGGAGTGTGGCAGCACACACATAACCTTCTATCCATTTTATGTTCATGATGGTCGTGGCGGTCCCAGGCGACTGAGGCGAGGGCTGGCTCTGTCACAGTGTACGTTATGATGTACCATTCACACTGCGTGATTCATCATATGCTCTCCTGTACCGTACCGTACCGTACTGCTGGGAAATGAAAGGAAATTAAATGGAGTGCATTGGTGGAAGAAGTATACTGTACGATGTTGGACTACAAATAGCAATACACCACAGTGTCAAAATTCTTTGTTACAAAATCAAGGTCCCACATAGAATATCTTTTCACCATTTCAGAATCATGTCCTGTTGTTGGACTGAAACCATTTATCATTAACTACTCAAGCCCTATACTTTAGCTATTCAAACATGGCCAATCTAACTGTGAGCTTAGCTGTGCTTTGATTCATCATTAATAACCTAAATCTGCTTTGTGTTTTTGATTGATTCATTGATTGATTGTTTTATTGATTGATTGATTGATTGATTGATTGATTGATTGATTGATTGATTGAATGCTTTTGTAAAAGCATTCAATCAAGATCAATACTAGGATCAGTAAAAGTATATTTACTATTTATATTTGAGGTGCTCTTTTATGACGGTTTAAGGAGGGCAGGGAGTCGCACACATGGCTGTTGGTAGGACATTCCACATCATAAATAGTAGGATTCATAGTAGGATTCATGAATTCATCCCCATGTTTGTGCTGAATCTGGGAGGAATGAGATCAGTGGAGCTCCCTCTGGTGTTGTACCCGTGGGATTTTTCTCACTCTTTTGAAGTATTTAGACAGGCACGTGCCCATGTGCCTGTCTGTTCCTTAAGCATCTCGAAAAACAACCCCATTGCAAGTGGCTGTACTCGAAGTTGCTGTTTTCCAATAATTGTATAGTGGAGTAAAAAGTACAATATTTGCCTCTGAGATGCAGTGTAGCAGAGTCAGTGTCAAGAAATGTAAATACTCAAAAAAGTAAAAATACCTCAGAGAATGAACTTAGTACTTTACACCACTGAAATGGAGTGAAGTGCACAGTGTGTATTGTACCGAGCGTCTGCCAGGGACGTCACGTCCCCATGCATGGCCTGGCGACGTCCTGCAGGGATTGGCTCTGTCACTCGGTGCAGAGCGGCTGCTCGCTCGTCGGCCATTTGTCAGTGCCAAGCCGACCAGCAGGAACCCAGAACGATGCACCCGAGTTCTGTACAAAGACACACAACGCCAACACTCCCACAGGAGAGAGGGAGGGAGGGAGGGGGAGAGAGAGAGAGAGAGAGAGAGAGAGAGAGAGAGAGAGAGAGAGAGAGAGAGAGAGAGAGAGAGAGAGAGAGAGAGAGAGAGAGAGAGAGAGAGAGAGAGAGAGAGAGAGAGAGAGAGAGAGAGAGAGAGAGAGAGAGAGAGAGAGAGAGAGAGAGAGACAGAGAGAGAGACAGAGAGACAGAGACAGAGACATAGCGATGGTGGTGGACGTGATTCTTAGAGAGAGAGAGAGAGAGAGAGAGAGAGAGAGGGAAGGAAGGAAAGTGAGCCTGATCTCTTGAGCTGATAGCACATCCAGATGGATTGGGTGAAGGAGTGAAGGAGTGAAGAGGGGAGGGGCATTTGGAGGGGAGAGGGGGGCCTAGAGAAGTGAGGAGACGAGCGACGCTAATGGCTATATGAGTAGTGAACATGCACCGGTAGTTGGGTGTGTGCGTGCGTGCACACGCGTGCGTTCACTTTGTAGAATGCATCCGACTAAGGCATTAATACTAAAAATAGTCTGAAATACAGTATGTGAGCAGTAGTGTGTGTAGTAGTGCATGTATGCGGATCTAGAGTCTCCTTCAGTGTACAACCTGTGTTTCTCTGCAGCCCTCTTTGTCTCTGGCATCCCATTCCTCCATCCATGCCTTCCTCCCTCCTGTCTGTCACCCATCTCTCACCTCCTCCCAGCTCTCCCCTCCACCTGTCCTATATACCCTTCCACCCACCCCCCCTGCCATCCGTCTCTCCTGTCACCCATCTCTCACCACCACCCATCCCTCCCCCACCCACTTCCCATCCCTTCCTATACTTCTCATCCTCTCCACCTCCCATTCTCCTCCGATTCCTCCCTAAATCACATCCTCCCTATACTCTCCCTCTTTCGCTGACGTCGTGCTGATCTCCTTCCGTTTCGCATTCCGCGTGCATCACCAATTCAACTGATAACAATCATTTAATCTTCCTCTCCACCTTCCTCCTACTCCTCTCCATCTCCCCTCTACTCCACTCAACCGTAGTCGGAGGTCAGCGACATGCTCCGCAGCGCTGCTACGAAAAGGTCCATGTTGCACCTTAAGGCTATATATAGGACAGTCCCAGGTGGGAATCACTGCTGTGTGATGGAGAGGGAGGGAGAGAGAGAGAGAGAGAGAGAGAGAGAGAGAGAGAGAGAGAGAGAGAGAGAGAGAGAGAGGGAGAGGGAGAGGGAGAGGGAGAGGGAGGGAGAGAGAGGAGGGGGCATGAAGGAAGGGGGGGGCATGAAGGACAAAGCCATAGTCACTTTAATATGTGACTCAACAGGCATAAGGTCAGAGAGTATTTTACTATATGCACTACACTACAGTGATTCTGAGCGCTTTTTAATTTCAAGGACCCATAATTTGACATTGTTGGGCCCCCATTTAATACGATTTGTGTCTGATCTGCGACCCCAAATCTAAGAACATTGTTCATTGTTGTTATACATGATTTGGTCTGATATTGACAAATACAATGTAGGCATTTAGCAGACTTATCTAGACTTATCTATAGAGAGGGTTAGGGTTAGGGCTTCTCTCTAGGGCCCCTGGGGGTCCCTGGACCCCACAATGAGAGTCACTGCACTACACACTGGGGCAGTTCATATAATTGTCGACTGTCCTTGGTAAATGGTATCAACTAACGAATGTGCTAGGCCGCTAGTGGGTGAGGTGGAGTCTAAAGAGGTGAGTGTTCAGACTGTGGTGGCAGTCCTGACTGCAAGGCGGTGTTTATTCTAGCCAGGAGGTAGAAGAGTCTACAGGTAGGTCTAGGACACGTAGAGTGCCAGGAGGGAGAAGAGTCTACAGGTAGGTCTAGGACACGTAGAGTGCCGCCCACTGTGTTTTAGAGAAGGTCTAAAATCACTTTACACTATAGAAATAACAGTCAGACTGCATTCTTGTATTTATCTACTTGTATTCACTTGTGCATGTAAGGTAATAGTGGTGAAGATGAAACTATCAGTCATTTAGCTACATTTCCTGGAATCCTCTCTAGGGCCCCTGGGGGTCCCTGAACCCCACAATGAGAGCCACTGCATTACACACTGCAGGGCGGTTCATAATTGTCGACTGTCCTTGGTAAATACAGAGGGGCGCTTAAACACTTAAACCATATACTGTACTGTAGTTTGTTGACCGGGGTCCCCCATGGGGTCTGTAATCATGTCCCCTTCCTTATTGAGTGGTGCAACCACTCCCTTACGGAGCTATGTGTGTGTGTGTGAGTGGCTGGCTGGGTGGCTGGGTAGGTATGAGCTTGAAAACAGCATTGTTTTTCACCACCTGTGCGCAACACACACACAAACACACACGCACATATTAACTTTATATATGATGATTGCGGGTGTGCCAGTATAGTACAGTGACAGTACAGTACAGTAGTACCCCCACACGGGGTCATTTCTCAACCGTTTCGGACGTGGGGCGGCTCGCCGGATTCTGCCCGGCCCCCTGGGCATGTTCATGTGGGTCTGGAACTTCCGGGGACCCCCCGGGAACCCCCACACGGAGTTGCACCACTCCCTCTACACCAAATCTCTTCGCGGAAAATTGCAGACCTACAAGTGCGTTATAAGATTGGTAGATATATTTTCGCAGAATGTGCACCTATTGTGACATGCCCAGAAAAGCCAAGGAATGATAGGGTTCCTGTGATGTAACGAAAAAATGGAAACGAGAGAGGAATTAAATCTGTTTATTTAGATGCACATTAATGAACATGACTTCAATCAGCTGAACATGATCTCATGTAAACTTTCCAGATTTAGCTAGAAGCTCATTTGCATGCGCAGTCCCCAATTGATTCTTGATTGTTGTTGAAATGGGGTGGTAGCCGCTGACAAAAGCTGCTAGACACACACATCTCTTCCTTGTCTTTGGCAGGAGATCTCCGCAGGTTCTGCCTGCCTGGCTGGCAGAGAGCCCTGTAGAACTTATTTGACCCTGACCAAGTTCGACAGCTCACCTCTCGTTAAACGCACATGTCGGCATCAAATTGCGTTTCAAGCTCTCCCGCAGAACCGCCCGTGTCATACAGTACACATCTCCCTTTTTTGCCTGCCCCTGGGATCCTCTCCGAGGGAGGTTGGGGTGGGATCGGTCTGCAGTAGAGTAGAGCAGTGGTTTTCAACCTCAATTATTTATTTGGCATTTGAGCCACAGACCACCATTTGATGAGGTTTAAAGCCTTTTCAGACGACTGACGCGCCTAGAAATTCATTTTCGAGAGGCGTGCGTTTATTTTAGAAGCGCAGAGAAGTTGAGAGGCGATTTCGCAAGCGTATTTTCACGGGCGCGGTCCCGTGAAATTGTCGAGGGCATGCTCGTTTCGTGCACACACCTGCGGCTGACTAGACCTGGGTTGTGGTGAGAAATAACAGACAAACGTTGCATCAAAATAACAATTCTTCTACATTCTCTAATTGTGTGTAGACTTCTTGTAAATTAATTAAGTAACGCAGATGTTTAACAATATTTGAACTCTTGAGAGCGTTGCTGGTCCATTTGGTTTAATTTTCAACTCTCAAGAGTTAAAGATCTAACAAGGGTCCATTTGGTTACCAACTCTTCATCATTTAGCTGAGGACCACCTGGAACCCCCCTCAAGGACCACTGGTGGTCCCCGAATGACTGTTGTAAACCACTGGAGTAGAGGAAGCCAGTCAAGGCTCGTACCTCCGTTTTGTCAGCGCTGGGCTGTTACCTGAGCCCCCTCTCAGCGTCTTTCAGGCTGGCCATGATGACACCACGACAGCGCCACACTGTCTCTGGGTGTCTCTGGACGGTGAAACAGAGAGAGAGAGAGAGAGAGAGAGAGAGAAAGAGAGTGTTTTTTTTGGTAAATGATACCTACTTGATCGCATAACAGCGTGTCACACAAAAGCATCAAAAGTAGTAGATTGAATTTGAATCCTGAAAAGTAACCGTTTTGGACATATGAGGTTTCCACCGACAGAGACGACAAGATGTTCTTGCCTCTGCACCCATATCAGTGATTGGCCCCTTTGGTTGCACGGGTATAGATGTCCGGTTTCTCATGGGTGAACTATCGGGGTTCAAACCCAGTTGGTCACATGAGGTCTGACGGAAAGATACACACCACGACAACGCAACCCCATATCCCTTTGGCACACAAACACCTGCACGAAAAGCAAGCACAAGCTTATACGCACGCACGCGCAACACTACTAAAGGTAGCTCTCCCAACGCACCAACGTTAGCGGCGGGAAGTGTTGGAAAGCGTCTGTTGCTGAAAATCTGCTTCCCTACTTCCTTCACATGTTACCAATGATAGCCTACTAACTAAGGCTCTGTTCCATTTAGTGTGCAGTGGTTTTCAAACTTTTTTTTAATTTCAAGGAGCCCCATAACTCTGAGAGTGTACAAATGGACAAGGACACTTTGAGATCCACTGGTGTAGCAGAGTCCAGAGTTCCAGCGAACCCTGACTCTGTTTGACCAGAATGGAACAGAGCCTTCATTAGTATCAGCTGCCCAAGTTCTTTCCAATGTGCACAGCGTGTGTGTGCACAGGGCCCATTGGCAGTGGGTACACTCACACTGTTGCGTCGGGTTGCGAATTATAGGGAAGCGTCGAAAGACTTTCGACAGTTGGATAGCAACAGGCTATAATGGACATCAATCCATAGGCTATTTTAGCCATCTGTTGGTGTCTGCTCTGAGGTGCAGTCAGCAACTTCCAACGAACTGTATCTCCCGACTTCATTTGACTGCCAGTCTGTATTGTTGTATTTATCAGTAGTGTGTTTAGTGGAGAGCTTCCATAACTCTATTTTTATTTCTTGAATTCTATATACTATTGTGATATTTTGCGGTGACCTCTTAAGGATGGTAATAAACATACACGCACCCACACACACACTCAAACTCAATTTGTATGAACCGCTGAGCGAGTACACAGAGATGCACACAACAGCCTCATGCTGAGTACCTGGAAGTGACAGGCAACAGCTGAGCTGTGGCGTTCTAAAGATCTAGAGATGGAGACATGGGGGAAGAGACAGTGATGCTGAAGGCATCCTCATGTGAGGATGAAGCCTATATAGGCCACTGCTTCTCAACCTCTGGTCCGGGAACCCACCAGGGGACGAGATGGAACCTTACACCTTACATCTCAGAGTTACAGGTCTGTAACTCTGTAATGGTACAAATGGACCCCCCCCCCCCCCTCCTTTTTTAAGGGATAGTTTAAGGGATTTCACGCACTTGCTATGCATCCCATGTTTATAACGCATTATGAACACACTTATAAGACATTATAACCTTCTCATAACCATGTATAATTATATTTATAAGTGCTCATAAATAATCATAATACTTATAACCTTAATCATAACACATTATAACCTTAATCATAACACATTATAAACTTTATTATAATTACTCCGATTTTGCAGCAACTGCCTGTCCTAATTTCACCCCCCTCCCTATCTAATTATTGGACAGTATAAAGATGTTCATATTCATTTTGTATTCATCTTTACGGACCCAAATCATACCCTAGAACTAGAAAAAGTGCCCTTCTGGGCACAGGTCTCCACCAGGAGGATAGGAGTGTGTGATGTTTGGCAAAATGTTTAGGAGTAATATAAACATGTTTTGTGTGTGTGTGTGTGTGTGTGTGTGTGTGTGTGTGTGTGTGTGTGTGTGTGTGTGTGTGTGTGTGTGTGTGTGTGTGTGTGTGACTCGGCTTGGCCTGTTGTAGCGCCACCATGAGGCTGATTTGAAAACTGTCAAGTGGCATTTCTTCCTCAGCCTAGTGGGAATATGCATGCACAGTTTCACCGCAATCGGACGCTGCGTTGAGTAGTTGTGGCGATTTGTACAAAACGGGTACAAAGCGGGCTACTCCTGAAAAGTTTAGAAGCCAATCGTAGGCAATGAAGGTGGATTATGAGAAATCAAACAAACCCGTCTTGATCACATGACTATGGAGAGCATGTGTACTGATTTGCGTGAAATTTGGATAACATCTGAAGGAGTAATATTAGAAAATGTGCTTTACATATGTCGGCCTCCTGGTGGCGCTATAAAGAGCAGATGTGAAAAATTCCAGGCAAAGGTTTTTCCTTGGCCTCTAGGGAGTTGGCATACAAAGTTATCCACAAATCCGTGCAGTTGGAGGTAAAAACACTTTTCGGCCAATTATAGCGCCACCATGAGGCTGAGTTGAAAATGTTCACGTGGCATTTCTTCCTCGGCCTAGTGGGAATGTGCGTGCGCAATTTCACGGAAATCACACGATGTGTTCATGATTTGCAGCATTTTGTTTGAAACTGAGCACTTCTGCAAACTTTGGAAGCCAATCGTAGCCAATCAGGATGGAGTCTGAGAAATCTGAAAGACCCGTTTCGTTGAATGGCTCTAGAGAGACTGTGTACTAATTTGCGTGATGTTTGGACAAAATCTGTAGGTGTACTGTCCAAAAACTTGTTTTGCACAAAGCGGCCTCCTGGTGGCGCTATAACAGGACGTTCTGAAAAATTTGGGGCAGAGGTTCATCGTTGGCATCCAGGGAGTGTGTGTGCAAAATTTGGCATCGACCGGGTTAACAGTGCCGGAGATTAGCTGTTCACAGACGGACGGACACACGGACGGACGGACACACGGACGGACACACGGACGGACGGACGGACGGACGGACGGAGTGCAAAACATACTCTCTCCCCATGCCTTCGGCCTGGTGGAGACAATTAAGCACAAGTGTCTATTTCAAACATGAAAGTGTTTTAGGTATTATAATACTTCACATTAATAAGTCAGTATAATAAGCTTTATAATGTGTTATGATAAAGGTTATCATTATTTATAAGTACTTGTACATAATTATAAATGTTTATGAGAAAATGATATTGTCTTAAAATAATAAATAATAATATAATATAAAATATATTTATAATGCGTTATAAACATGGAACACCTAGCAAGTTATGAAGTATTATAATACTTGATATTATAAGTCATTATAATAAAGTTTATAATGTGTTATGATTAAGCTCATAAAGTATAATGATTATTTATCAGCGCTTTTATACATGTTTATGAGAAGATGATAATATCTTAATATCTTATAAGTGTGTTCATAATGCGTTATAAATGTGGGATGCAGCAAGTGTTACCCAACACGGCAACGTTCGGCCTCAGTCCTAAATGGGTTAATTGAACTATAATATGTATGAGAGTGTACAAATGAAACCACGTTTGGTTTCATTGTGATATGGAACCCTAGTCCCGACGTCAAGCAATTTTATAGAGAGCTACAAGGCATTATGGTCTCTGTAAAAAAACGCTCTGAGTAAGCAAAGCTAAATTAATTGTCCATATTCACAGTACATGCTGTGGCCATTTTATGAGGAGCGGGGGATGGAGCCGGGGTCAGGAAAGGGGAGAGAACATTTCAGAGTGCTTTCACTGTGGGCTGTCAACCTAAAATAAACCCAATTATAATCTAGCACTGCAAGCCACCAGAAATGTCCTCTGTGTTGCAACCTGTACACGTCCGGCTACAGAGCTGTACGGAATATGTTCCTTTTATAACGAGAGACTTTTAAAAGCAGCTTATTTCTATTTGACAGGGGCGAGGTGCTTAGGCCATGGAAAGTCTTTTTTTTTTTTTTAAACCCACAGGAAATCTATTAAAAGCTTTACATAAGACTTATTTACTCACTGCCCTCTAACCAGTAGCAGAAAGTAAGTGAAAATGTACTCAAGTACTGCTTGTAGAGCTTTTAGAGCTGGCCCATTTTTGAACAAGCTTGACAAAAGGTTGAGTACTTTTACTTTGATATTGTAATTTTGAGCCCAATACTTTTTTACTTGCAGTCAAGTAAACATTTTGAATACAGGACTTACGAACTTGTCTCTGTCGGGTGAAAACCTATGTCCAAAACTGTTCCTTTTCAGGATTCAAATTCAGAAAACTAGCAAACGTAGCAGATCTAGAAGCTGAAAAGGTTTCGAGCTTGTAGATCTGCTACCTTTGATGGTTTTTGTGTGACGCTGTAGGATGATGAAGGAGGGTGTTAAAGAGAGATATTTCTGCCCGACAGCAATGGTTGTTGTGTTACTTGATACATAATTGTAAAAAAGGAAAAATCTCATTACTTCTTCCACCACTGCCTCTAACCTCTGAAAGTCCTTCTTTTTTCCTTCTGTTTCTGGCCCTGCTTTTCCACCATCCATCTCTCGCCCTCGCTGGTCTTTTCCCTATACTCATCCTTTTTTCTCATTTGTCAGTCTGTTTTCTCCACTATCACCTTTCTCTCTCGACCACTCTTTTCAGCTTTTTTTCCCCCATCCTTTCCGCGTTCGCCCGGTGAACTCACACGGGGCAAAACACAAAGTCAGCGTAAACAAATGCACGCCCCCAAAAACACGCACACCTACGCACAACGGAATACATGCCAGGATAGCAATGTGATCGCCTGCCGCACAGGACCAATGGTGGATGAAGTAATCCGATTTTCTTTTTTACCTATGTAAGCAATGCTGCAAGTGTTCTAATGTAGCTCCCTCCCAGTGGCGTCAGTTCAGCCAAAGCTAACATATGGCAAGGTGACTGCGCTGCACATGCCGTGCGTGCGGAATTTTTCGGGTATAGCCCGGTTTAATGGTGTCTTTTTATGCCCTATTTTCCTCAGGTATGTGCGGGGGTTTGTCGGTTTTTGGGGGGGCATATTTTCCTCCATTTCCCTCTATTTTCATATTAAGTCGATTGTCTTTGAGACTGACCCTTGCCAATTTGCCATGAAGCTTACAATGTCAGAAATGTTAAATAACAACATACAGTTGGGTGCCACCGATATTGTCATAAATATTTTCACGATTTTTCAAAAATAGCAGACCTACAAGCTCGTAGCGCGCCACTCGGTGGCGCGCTATGAGCTTGTAGATCTGCTATTTTTCAATAGCTAAATTATAACATGTTTAAAACACCAAAAGGGGTTCCCGCCCAAAATGGGTTAACTGTCCTTTTGCGCAGATCACGCAAACCTCAGCAAAAAGAAAAGGACAATATCGATGGCCTCCAACTGTAGGGTTAAAGCCTTAAGTTAACCTCCATGCCTGGAGCTAAGGAGCCTCACTGCTAGCAGGAGCATGTGTTTACCTGTACGCTGCTGGTGGTGGTGGTGTTGTTATCCTTATCCGGGGGCTAGAGGCTCAATAAACCAAGTCTGCACTAAATAAAAACGTCTTCTTCTTCTGCTGCTGCTGGGGTGCAGTCGCAGTCTTTTTTTCCCCAAAAAAGGGATGCAGTGGTCCTTTTCATTTAAATACTTACACATAATATAATAATACCTCGTGAAAACGATCATGTTGTTCAAATTTGCATTTGTAGCTATTTTACTGTAATTTGATAACAACATATATCATATTATCAACACAGATAGACAAAGAGACGTTCATGGATTTATTTTTTCAAAGTACATTCTATTTTTCCCCTGGAGCCAAGGTATGGCAGCTGCCATATTGCCATACCCAAATGAATCCCCTGTTCCCTCCCTGTTTACAGTTTTGACAAATAAAGTATTTACCTTAATCGCAGATTGACTATAGTATAGCATAACAACATACAACAACTAGAAAAAGTGCCCTTCAGGTCTTGTTTTTTGCAACAATGTTCTTCATTTTGTTGAGGAAATGCAGAGCCAGATCACTCATAGCATCTCTGAGGATAGAATTCTATCACGCACGCACGCACGCACGCACGCACGCACACACACACACACACACACACACACACACACGGACAGAGTGCAAAACATACTCTCTCCCCATGCCTTCGGCCTGGTGGAGACAATAACAACTTTATATAAAGTTGTCCCTATTGTGCAAGTGTAGATTGTGTGTGGCTCATTTTATGTTATTCTACTGTATGTCTGATCCCTGTATACGCACCCATCTTTGAGCTGATCTGGTGTGCATATCGTTATATTGTTTTAACCGTGAATAGCAGTTGCCTCTGAGATGTAGTGGAATAAAAGTAGAAGTGTTGAAATAATTGAGTAAAAGTAGTAAAAGTAGCGCAACAAACGGTACTTAAATACCCACACTGCCTGACGCAATACGACTGTAATATATTTGGACCAGAGATCTCTCATGGTTAATGCATGGGTCCATAATTGCTGCACCTCTGGCGCAGTGTTGGGATGCTTATAGTTGACCATTACATCGCCTGGATAAAAGGATAAAAGGACCCCTTCAGGGTTCAGGACTGAACTCTGCTGATGCTGACAGAACATGACATCCATTATGCCCGCTTTATATATTTGGTTGCTCGGTACGTCGTGCACAGACAATAGCCGATCCACAAGCTCACGGCACGTGGCAGCGATGCGCTGTGAGCTTTTACCGGGGTTACGGGGTACTTGTGAATCGGCTATTTTGGGCGTGCGATACCACGGCGGCATCTACAGTAAGCAAAAGATCACACTGGAGGGTATGACTCAAGGCCAAGTGGCGTTTACCATGCCCTGCACGGACGGTGTGTTACGTCAGTGATTCCCAAACTTTTTCATGTCAAGGACCCCCGAATTGACACTAATTATCCCACGGACCCCCATTTGAAAATAAATGCCAGGGACCCCCATGAGAGAATATCTTTTACGGCTCTAGCAGTGATTCTCAACACGTTTAATTTCAAGGACCCCCTGTTTGACATGCATTAGTCTCCGGACCCCCATTTAATGGCATTTCTATCTCTGGTACCCCAATTTATTATTGCAAAATCGATGTTAATTTAACTCTGAGAGTGTACAAATGGAATCAAATGGACCCGTCCATTTGGTTCCATTTGTACACTCTCAGAGTTACAGACCCATAAGGGTCCATTTGGTTCCAAACTATGATTTAGCTGGGACTCCCTCAAGGACCCCCTTTGGGAACCACTGTGTTACAGGTCACTAGCCTGGTAAAACCACTCCCCCTGCTGGACATCATTTCATTCTGTCAGGAGCAGGCAGAATGCAAATCTGGCGGGGGGGAGGGGTTTACCCAGGCTGTCAGGGTTGACGTCACGACTACCTAGTCGTTACGTCACTTCTCCCTTTTATAAGGCCATGTGCCAGCAATTACCCTTTGACTGATTATAAATCACTTTTGAGTCATTAAGAATTCTTAATCTAACTTTAACTCAAGTTTAAGTTCTCATCGCTAAAACCCGGAATCCAACATATCCGGTAGCCAGGATAGACAAGACTTTGCCCTTCTGAACTTTGGGCTCCATTCTGGTCAGCACTCCCGCGCTTGTGTCTGTGGAAATACAACCCTTACATCGAGCGTTGTCAGCGAATTTGGCGCAGAGCTCAGACGTCTCTTCTGCGCACGTCTAAGAGCTCGCAGATTCAGGCCAACCGCCGTCGCACGGCGTCACCCACCTACTCGGCTGGTCAACTAGTCCTTCTCAGCACCAAAAACCTTAACCTCAAGTTGGACTGCCGCAAACTGACTCCACGATACATCGGTCCCTTCCCTATTGACTCCATCATCAATCGCTCGTCGGTGCGCCTGCTCCTTCCGGAATCTATGCGTTGCCATCCTGTGTTCCATGTTTCCCACATCAAACCTTGGGTTTCCTCCCTTCCACTCCCCTCCATCTCATCCTCTGAATCGGCTTCTCCTGTCGTGGACGCCCAACCGTCCATCCGTGGTACCTCTTCCACTTCCGCAGCACCTCTGCCCATCCCCACCACTCCTGCTGCACCCCCCATTCCAGGTCCACAACGTCAGATCCAGAAGTTGCGGGATGTGCGTCGCAAACGAGGTTCGCTAGAATATCTTGTGGACCTTTTGCATAAACCCGACGGTGCCCCTCCAGGTGACCTCTGGCTGCCCCGTCGTGAGATTCCACGCTCCTTACTCGACGACTTTGACGACGCCAGACGTACTACTCCCATGAAAACGCGTGGGCGCTCCCCTCGAGCGGGGGGTACTGTCAGGGTTGACGTCACGACTACCTAGTCGTTACGTCACTTCTCCCTTTTATAAGGCCATGTGCCAGCAATTACCCTTTGACTGATTATAAATCACTTTTGAGTCATTAAGAATTCTTAATCTAACTTTAACTCAAGTTTAAGTTCTCATCGCTAAAACCCGGAATCCAACATATCCGGTAGCCAGGATAGACAAGACTTTGCCCTTCTGAACTTTGGGCTCCATTCTGGTCAGCACTCCCGCGCTTGTGTCTGTGGAAATACAACCCTTACAGGCTAGGATATCACTGACCCTATTGGATGATTTGACAGTCACCAGGGGGGACACTGTTAATGTGGCTGCATTAACCCTTTAAAGAGACACTGAGCGCTGCCACTTGGCTTCTCTCTATTGAATGAAACGAGGTCAAAGTGAAGCCAGGTGTTGACTGCGCCGCACAAGCTCCAGTGCTGTTGTCATGTTTTTGGAGGGACAGGTTTCTACAAAAGTTTTTGTTTGCCGTTGTCGTCGTGGTCCAGTAAGGTAATTTGTGAGATCATCAGTCTATCTGTCTGACATGCATCCAGTACTCTCTGCAAAACATTGCTTTTCACACAAAGGTTTCATAGAGATATTTCCATTTGTCTACAGCCTTTTAATGGATTTTCTTTTCTTAAACATTATCTACATGAATAAATAAATCAAGAATCAAAGTGTTTTAGGCCTGGGCCGTGGCTCAGCGGTCCAGGCACCGCTTGGCCGTTAGTCCAAGTCTGGCAGTGTGTCGCAGGTTCGACTCCCGATCCCGACGGCCTTTACTGTATGTCACCCCCCCCCCATCTCTCTCCCCCATTTCCTGTCAGCCTACTGTCTGTCCCTCTATAAAAAAATAAAAAATAAAGAATCAAAGTGTTTTGGCCTGGGCCGTGGCTCAGCGGTCCAGGCACCTTGGCTGCACATGGTAATCCAGTCTGGCAGTGTGTCGCGGGTTCGACTCCCGATCCTGACGGCCTTTACTGCATGTCATCCCCCCATCTCTCTCCCCATTTCCTGTCAGCCTACTGTCTGTCCCTCTATAAAAAATATAAAATAAAGGCGAAAGCCACAAAAAAACATTTATAAGAATCAAAGTGTTTTAAACATAAATCAAGAAAAGGAAAAAGCTTTCATCAGGCACTAAGCCTGGCTAATAAAGAAACATAATCACCACCAGCCTTATGTTGTTGATCATAATGTCTGGCAGACATGACACCACATTGTGTTTCATCCTCAATGATGTCACTGAGTTTAGGAATGAATCATAATAATAACCAGTAAGACGCCCTTAGGGCGACTTCGCCCTAAGGGGCGAGGTGGCGTGCAGGCATCAGCCTGGGCGGTGGCAGACGGCACGGCAGACTGCTGGGAGAGCACTGGCGCTTTGGCAACATATGGAATGAATTCTGTACTGGCCAGCCCATACAGTATATGGGCGGCTGTGGCTCAGGAGGTAGAGCAGGTCGTCCAATGATCCCTGGGTCGGCGGTTCGAATCCCGGCTCCTCCTGTCCACATGTCGAAGTGTCCTTGGGCAAGACACTGAACCCTACATTGCCTCCAATGAGTTGGTCGGTGTGAGCTTGCCACTATTGGTGTGTGAATGTGGGAAGTGAGGACGCTGGCGTCGACTGTTCGCCGCTTCACCTCCCAATGTATGAATGAATGAACCATTGTAAAGCGCTTTGAGCACTTGGAAAAGCGCTATAAAAATGCAATTCATTATTATTATATGGAGCGTGTCTTGAGTGTACAGGGTTTGAGGAGGTCAGATCAACATATGAAGTGTCAGAACAGGAAGGACGGGTGGGGAAGGATCAACATATGGAATGTCAGAACAGGTCAGCTCCATATACAGTATGGACATCTAAGGGTTGTAGGTTTGAGGTCAGATGTAGAGTTGCTGGCCCGCTCCATATATGCAGATCTACTGTAGGTGATACAGTCTTCTCCATGTACAGTATGGTTATCCAGGGTTAGATTTGGAGATGGAGACGTGATGCATTTCAGCTTTCTAAGAGCATCTTCAATATTTAATTGTTATGATGGGTGATCCCGACTTCTTCTAAAATGTGAATCATTTTACTCTTATATCTCATATAACAAGCAGTCTGTTTAATTTGTGAAGTGTATCGTATTTGCATTGCCGTTAGCATTTTCACTAGGCCATCTGTCTAGTCTAGCACTCAAACTGCATCAATTGACTCCGGCAAATAGAATAAAAAATGTGTTAGTTGTTGTTTCCCACCAAATGTCATTGATCATTGAGTGAAAACACTTGAACATTTGAATACTCAGATCCACTGTTGTACAAAAAACTAAAGTGTGCATTGTACCGTATAGCTTTTAGCACAGAGCTGTGTGTGTGTGTGTGTGTGTGTGTGTGTGTGTGTGTGTGTGTGTGTGTGTGTGTGTGTGTGTGTGTGTGTGTGTGTGTGTGTGTGTGTGTGTTTGTTTTCAGGTGTGTTTCAGGTGTGTTTCAAATTTTGCATTTTGAAAAATCTTTTAAAATAGTTCAAATAGCCGATCTATAAGCTCAGAACGTGTCGATGTAGATCGACTAGTTGAACTATTTTAAAATGTTTTTCAAAATAGTAAAGAATGGCAAATATGTTTAGGGGTAAGGGGTGGCGCAAGATTTTTAGAGTTACAAATTTAAGTATATCGTCTCTGTTGGGTGGAAACCTCACATATCCGAAACTGTTTTCAGGATTGAAATTCAAAAATATATAGCAAAAGTAGCAGATCTACAAGCTTTGTGCCGCTTTTCGAGCTTGTCGATCTGCTACTTTTGATGCTTTTTGTGCAACACTATAGTATAATCAGGTCGGGCATTGATTTGTTATAACATGGAAATAAGAGGTTTCTGCCCGATAGCAACGATAAGAATACAGATGCGTGTGTGCGTGTGTGGAAACAGCTCCCCCGGCCGGGGTAGTGTCTGTCTCACCATCTGTCCTTGCTTCGCCCTGTGTTTTCCCCGTGTAATTCAGGCAAATGTCAGCCTCGTCACACTCCTCCCTTCCATTCTGTTCCCTCTGACTTCACTGTCACAGCTCTCTTCGTTACACTTTCGCTGATGTCTTCAGATGTTACGCGGTTGTTTCTACAACACCTTTTCTTGACTGCGTACGGTGGAGAAAAAGCAAACTGCCTGTTCACCCATAACACCCAGCATGGAACCCAATGACAATGTGACATTGCGATTTCCACCTACAGTATTTATTGGTAGGGGGAACACCACTGGATGCATTAGGACTGTAATTTGGGGTCGTAGGAGATAGCACTTGCTAGCGTTTGCATTTAACCTCAAATTCTGCTCTCCACCCTATTTTGGGCATCTCATTATAGGCGAGCATTTTGGAAAACATTATTTTTTACCCTTTTTATCCCCAATGTAGTTGTTGTGCCAATTAATTCCTCCCCACACACGTACAGTACAGCGGAGCCTCATCCTCCTCCTCCTCCTCCTGCCCAACACTCCCTGCTGACATGGTGCCGTCCCGGGACCGTAGAAGTATGTGCAGTGAGAAATATCGCCCTCCCGCCGGGCTTTCCTGTTCCAATTGTGTTCGTGTAGACGCTCGACAAAGCCGCATGCACCTTTGTTTTCTGAAATGAAATGCATTCATATTTCTTGTGCTTGTGTGTTGGCAGTATAAAGGCCAGGCCAACCTACACGTGTTTGAGGACTGGTGTGGCTCCTCCGTAACCCAACTCAGAAAGAACCTGCACTTCCCGCTGTATCCTCATGTGAGTATTATACACCAGTGGTTCCCAAAGTGGGGTCAGGGGTCCTTGAGAGAGTTCCAGGGGGTCCCCAGCTAAATGATAGTTTGGAACCAAATGGACCGTTATTGGTCTGTAACTGTCAGAGTTAAATGAACTTTTATTTTACAATATAAATTGGGGGTCCCAGAGATGTAGAAATGCCGTTAAATGAGGGACCGTAGCCTTATTCAGGTCAAACCGTAGGGGCTCTTGAAATGAAAATGGTTGAAAATCACTGCTAGAGCCGTAAAAATCTTCTCTTATGGAGGTCCTTGGCATATATTTTCAAATGGGGGTCCACGGGCTAATGAGTGTCATTTTGGGGGTCCTTGACATGAAAAAGTTTGGGAACAAAATGAGTGTCATTTTGGGGGTCCTTGACATGAAAAGGTTTGGGAACAAAATGAGTGTCATTTTGGGGGTCCTTGACATGAAAAGGTTTGGGAACCACTGTTATACACAACAAGCCAATGACGGAAACTCAGTTTGTTTTGTTTATCCTTCCTATTGGGATTTGTTTTGTGTTGTTTTTGTTCATAGCCGAAATCCAGTATTTCCATTACAGCAAAGCTGTCATTGATTTTCCTAAAGAAAATGTCTAGTCAAGCAACTTTTTTCAACCGAGGTAAACGTCTGTCTTTTACCTGCCTGTGTTTGGGTTCACCTAATCTGGTCTAACAGTGGTCGAAAACTAGTGCGATTTTTTGCCTAACCCTAACCCTAAAAGTAGCACTAGCACTAGCTAGTAAATGTACTAGCCACCAGTGGTTGTAACAGAGTGTGATGGTGACATCTGTGTTGTGTTGTGTTGCAGACCAGAACCACGCTAAAGAAGCTGGCGGTGGCTCCCAAGTGGAAGAACTATGGCCTGAGAATCTTTGGCTTCCTCCATCCGTACAAAGACGGTAAACTGACTTCTCATTAGCCACTGTCTCTCTGTCCCTGGGGCGCAGGGCCCTGGAGCAGGCATTTTCAAAGTCTGAGACAGTGGGCCACCATTCAGACAGGAATTGTATTCTCTCTCGCACGCACGCACGCACGCACGCACGCACGCACGCACGCACGCACGCACGCACGCACGCAACACAGGTTTGTATTACCTTCCTTGTGAGGACATAGTCATACACATTTTAGGACAGTGAGTTTATGAATGCCGTTTTTACACACGCACATTGAATTCTTTGCACCATACAGTAGGGACACTAGGGGTTCATTATACGGTCCATAGTGTCCTTCCTTTTCCATGTAGTTAAATATCATGGAAACTTAGCAACAAGCCACCAGGGCTTAAGTGCTTTATAGCAAGTGTCCTTGCCATAGGCTATTCCTCCTAATTCCTGCCCTCCAGGGCCATTAAAATATGCAGCACTTATGTCTTGTTTTGCCCACCAAGTCCTTTCCTTTCCCCCAGATGAAAATGCAGGACACTCTTCTAAAACACCCATCATTATGGGAGCACTTTGGAGGCGGCACAGTTTTTCAGCTGACACTCGACTTCAGTGTAACTATATGGACGGAAAGTAACAAAGCTTTAAAGTAGCAGGTGTAGATGTGAATTTTAATTGAGATTGGCCTATTTCCTGGCTAATTAATGTATAGATCATTTACAGCAGGGGTTCTTAAAGTTGGACCAGCTCAGTGGCCTTGTGGTTTGAGTGTTCGCCCTGAGACTGGGAGGTCAGGGGTTCAATCCCTGGCCGGGTCATACCAAAGACTCTAAAACCCTTGATGCTTGACACTCAGCATCAAGGGTTGGATTGGGGGTAAGTCCCTGCAACATACTAGCATCATGTCCAGGGTGTGTACTTGTACTTGCCCATAGGGCAGGAGCCTATAAGCAAGGCTTACTTACTTCTTAAAGTGGGGCCCCCCAGCAAAAGTAGGCAATACAGCCTACGGCACAAAGTGATGCGCTGCGAGCTTGTACATCTGCTATTTTGAAAGTATTTGCAAAATATCTTGAGATGTTTGAATAATGGTGATAGTTTTTTTTGATCACACATCTCCGTCTTCACATCCCCCAAAATGTTTTCAGGTGGGGGTCCGTGGCCAAATACATATAAATGTTTTCAGGTGGGGGTCCGTGGCCAAATACATATAAATGTTTTCAGGTGGGGGTCCGTGGCCAAATACATATAAATGTTTTCAGGTTGGGGTCCGTGGCCAAATACATACATTTGACAAACGGCCACAGAGTGTCTGTCATGTATTGCTCTTCCCTACCTGTTGGCTCACCTGCAGGGGACAGCTTAATGGTGATATATTATTAAGTAAATAAATACAACTCCATGATTAATATAGCAAACACAACGGCGTCGATGGGAGCATGGTTATGGTGGTATAACGTGTTCCTTACACACGCTATGTCCTACCAGGGAAACTTCCCCCCTTTAGAATGCATAATAATTCTCACTCCTCATGCATTGAAGGACTCAGTTTGGGGCTCTCCCCAGGTTGGCAGAGGGAGAGTATAGTTCCCAGGTCAAGGATTACAGCTTAGGCAATTGGCACCGGGTGAAAAATGGGTTACAAAATCGTGGGATAAAAATAATATATTTTTAAAAAAAACACAATGGCATCGGCAATGTGCAAACACGACTGACTGACTGACTGACTGACTGACTGACTGACTGACTGACTGACTGACTGACTTACTTACTTACTTACTTACTCACTTACTCACTCACTCACTCACTCACTCACTCACTCACTCACTCACTCACTCACTCACTCACTCACTCACTCACTCACTCACTCACTCACTCACTCACTCACTCACTCACTCCATTTGGACCCCCTGGTAGTCCCCGGACGCCACACTGACAACCAGTGGTACATTATAGCAGCCAAGCGGTGCCAGTTTACCACCCAGACAATGGTTTAAATGCCACAGCGTTGCCCCCTACCATAGTTTCTATGGTAACTGAATTGCCTTTAGTGCCTGACTTCCCCCCTTTGTGCAGAATGTGCAGACAATGAAGTTATTAACGACATTCTAATTGACTGTGGCCTCTTGTTTAACTTTAGGTGAGCTGTGTGACCCAATGTTTTTCTCTGTCGGGCATGAACGTTCACACACCCCTAAGGACAAGAGCAACTCAATTATACCTGCCACTCGTTTGGTTTTGAGAGCCATTTTGCGTTGCCTGATTACCGGCGGAGCAGATTAAAGGACCATATTGGGGTCAATGCATGTCATTGTCTATTCACTGGCTTTGGTCATACGCTGTATCGTACATTAACATAGGCCATTTGCTGTTAATTGCTTTGCTTTAATCTTAATGTTTGTTTACATTTTCTCAAAGTCATGGTGAAAGTCATTATGGCCTAACGAATTTACCTGAATAATTGAGCCAGTGTTAGCTGAAGGCTCACAGCGCTGTTAATAAGTCACGGGTGTTTGAACTTCATTTGTAAATCAGGCTTTCTCTCGGGACTGTATTTGGCTAGACTTTTCTAATCAATCATTGCTTTAAAAGTGCATTAAAAAGCAATCATAATTTTATTTTACTTCAAATGTTATTCACTGTTTTGGATTATCTACTCTACGGTATCTCAAGCTTGCATTTAAAAGTCTCTGCAAGTTTTATTTCCTTCTGTGCTGAAATTAATGGACGGCTTTCTCAAATGTCAGCCAAACTAATATGTTTTAGAAAATGCCTGGCAAAATGTCAAGTATACTGTCTGTGAGTCATAGTTAGTGGATTAAACATGCAAGACTGCCATTACAGTCATTTAACCAATTAAACCCCAGAATCCGTATTGTGGGGAATCCTTTCGCAGAAAATAGCAAATCGACAAGCTCACAACGCGAGAAAACAGAATAAACACTAGTATAGAGCCCTGAGGGACTAACAAGGGACTTGTTAAAATGACCATGTGGGCTTCAGAAGCGTAACATCCGGATTTGATTGGCCAAACCGGGGTCGATCGGCCAAGCTTTGCGTGATGTACGGTAAGTGCTCTGATCAGCGCTACTATATTTTCTGGCTATGAAGCAAAGGGCAGTAGTTCCCAGTACATCATGGGAGAGAGAGTGCACTGCTGAACACGTTCCACACTCAGAATGTCAGGTCATTTTTGGACACATGTACTTGTCTTGTACATTTTGTACAGCCTTTCATTGCTTTTGAAAAAAAAAGAAAGAAAGGCCACTGCATTGTCATCAGCCTGGATTTAATATGCACACGTATGCACACAAACAGGTATGCTGTCAGGTATGCTGTCCTGTCTCCTGACACTACATGGGGTTCATGTGCGTCTACTTTCTCCCACAGGTGATTTCCAGTTCTCAGTATCGTCTGATGATAACTCTGAGTTCTGGCTGAGCCCCGACGAGAGCCCCCTCAGCGCCCGGCTACTGGTCTATGTGGGGCAGGTAAGCAATAAGTCTAGTTTATCTTATACAAGTTGTTTGTTGAAAAAGGCTACAGTAAGGTTTTGTTGTTTTTGTTCATGCTCTAAAGCTCCTTTAAATACAAGCGTTACAAAATGCTGTACAACAAAGGTGCCCACACTTTTTGACTTGAGAGCTACTTTCAAAATGACCAGCTCGGCAAGATCTACCCACCAAATCAATTATTATACCATGTCATGTGATCTACCTGCACAGCCTTTGTGATCTACTGGTAGATCGCGATCTACCTTTTGGGCACCCCTGCTGTACAACAATAAAACATCTCAGTACATTAAATACAACGGGAAAACAAGCTGAAAGTCACACAGAAAAGTACTTGCGCTCGCGCTCTGTGCTCAACAGTGGAACAAATAAAAATACAAACACCTGGGAACTTTGACGGTTTTCTTTATAGAAAAATAATCTTGTCATACAAAATGAGTGGGCCCAGTGTGTGTCTGGTCAAATCAATGGAAAAGATGCAGTAATACTGCATAAGGATATGTGTCCCTCTGGGCAAATTTGTGTTGTCGACCACAGTGGTCCAAACGGAACCATCTGCATTCCTAACAGAATGTGAGATGTCACCGCGCTCCATGGGACATGAGATTAATTAGCCACTGGTGAATATTGATGTGGCATTTAGAATGCCTCGCTGCTAGAGAAATATCATCCACGTAATGGCAGGGGAGCGCCTGCCACGGCCAGAGATCACTCCCTCTGCCATTTAGTTTCTGGTGGGTCAAAACCTCATATGTCCAAAACTGGTACCTTTCAGGATCCAAATTCAAAAACGGCAAAGGTAGCAGATCGACATCTCGAAATGTCTTTCGAGCTTACATCTTTTGAGCTTTCAGATTTGCTGCTTTTGATGCTTTTGTGTGACGCTGTACGTATGTACATGTATGATCAAGCAGGGCGTTAAGTTAATTAAAAACCACAAAACATAACTCTGAGATAAGTGGTTTCTGCCCGACTACGGCCATTTGCTGACAGGCTGCTCCTTCACCAGTTCTTTTTTAATGTTGCTCTCTAACCAAAAGTAAATTCAACATGAACGTAATGCAAGAAAAAAAGAAGAAGAACCCAATTCATCAAATGATGTAGTTTTGGTCCCACTACTTTACTAGTTTAAAGTTACCCTTTTTTGCTAGGCTTTCACAAGTGGGCTGAAGAGAATGTTGCATATATGCATACTGCTGCCTTTGCACATCCTACTTGTGTTATTTTATGCCTGTGCAGGCGAATCGATGCTTTACTAATCTGGTGGAGGGAAAAAGCTTAATGCCAAGACGCTGTTAAGAGTTTCAGCCGTAAAGGCTAGAAATATCCCTGCTCCTCTCTTCTCCACTTTTCTTTAATTCTTTACAATGTTGTCAGCCTTCACCAGGCTTGGCGTAACCATTTGAATTGGCTTGGCCAAGGGAGATATTAGGCTCCTGGTTTGAGAGGGCCGCGTACTCGCTAAGACGTTCAAACTTTCACCGCTGAGAACCAGCGGTGAAAGTCAAGGACCGTGCAGACTTAAGGGCTTTAGGTGCTTCAGCACAGGGCATCCACCATCAGAGGGTACCAAACGTTGGGGGAAAAGTAAAAGAAGACTCAACTACCCGAAAGGGGTCATAGCACCGGGCACCATGCACGAAGGGTTAATCCGCCCCTGGTCAAGGACAAAGTCAGGTCAAGTACAAATGGACTCAACTACATAATTTCCAAAACTGTTACTTTTCAGGATTTAAATTTAAAAAAATAGTAAAAGTAGCAGATCTACACGCTCAAAACACGCCACATTTCGAGCAGATCTGCTACTTTTGATGCTTTTCTTCTTATTGAGTACACTCATTCTTTGTGCCCAATTAATGCTCCATCGTATGACAGCGATGCAGGCCAAAAATAGACAATATATACACGTCGTATCTGCAACACGTTGGGAGCTTGTACATGTTTGTAGGTGGTTATGTTGTGCAGCAAAATCCTGTAGAGGAAATCTTGAAAAAACAAGAGGGTGACCGCACACGCCAAAATCCTACCACAAAGTATAAATAAGACTTTGCTGTGCTACATAGACACACTCACGCGCACGCACACATGCACGTGCACACACCTTCCTTGCTGTGGTGGGGTGAGACATTTTTATATATATTTATTTTATTTGAAGATAATTTTAGATAGCTTTTCTTTTCTACATGTCAAAACTTTTTTGTTCCTATTTTCCATCTGTCGGCATATAGCGGTGCCAGTCACTGAAGACCTCGGTACAGAACGGAAATTCATGCTCTACAAATTTTTACAAAGTTTTTGGGGAAATGAAAAACATCAGGGAAAGAATACAAATTATTAAAAAAATTATAATAAAAACACGAGCACCTCACTTATTAGGAGGACACAGTCACCAGAAAAAAAGCACAGGTGTTTGATGAATCTATCATGGTTAAAATGGAGTTTGAAGTTACAATGGGTTTGTATAGAAAGGGGCTGTGGCAGTTAAAATGTATATCAAATATCTAAATACTGAATCAAGCAACTGAATAAGTTAACTGGTGGCGATAGAGGGTAGTTAGCTGTGCCAGCAAGAGTAGGGCAGATTACCATGCATGTTTTCACATCCGGTTTCCTCGCTTGCAGACCTCCATTGTAAGAAACGGCTTATGTTACAGTAGTATTAGCTTATCTTATTAGTTTATCTTTCACCAGAAACGTTAAAGGGATTGTGACATAAAACAAATGTTTTTTTTAGGTTTTCTGAGCTCAATTGCACCCAAAATATGTGAACTTTTAACATTCAAGACAGCGGTAGCAAGTTCAACAACCACCGTTCTATTCTGTCACTTCTCTGGTGCGCTGCTGCTGCCTCCTCCTCCACCATGCAGTCCGGTCACATAGTATAGTAGTAAACTGTAAAAGTTAATCGCCAACATTCACCAGCTCAGCCCTCTTCATAAATACATTACACAAACAACCGACTAATTATCGTGCATTTTGGGCCGACCCTACCCGAAAATGTCGGGCCGGGTCGGGTAGGGTCGGGTTCGGGCAGAGATTGAGAACTCTAATGCGCGCGCAAACGTCTCCTGGTGCTGGGGGTGACGAAGGCGTTGCCTAGCAACCGGGTCAGTGTTAAAAGTAGATTTTCAGCTAGACAGTTTCATATCAATAAAGTACATTAATTGATGGAGAATTCCGTCAAATGCAACCAAATGGTTAAACACTGTCTGGGGTGTTCACATAAGCCTGAGTAGACGATGAAATGACCAAAGGTTTTTTTTAAAGTGAAATATCCCTTTCACCACTTCAGTCCTGTATACATTTTGACCGTTTGAAAATAGCCGATCAACAAGCTCACAATGGGTCGCATCGCGACTCATTGTGAGCTTGTACTTTTACTTTAGGTACGTTAAGTACATTTAGAATTCTGGGCTTTTACATGTAACTGCGTATTTCTACATTGCACTATTGATAAGTTTACTTAAGTGTGAAGAATGAGAGTAGTTTTTCCACCAGTTATTTATGGAATGTGCTGTCGCCAGGCGTTTAGCCCTGATGGGGATGAGAGGCATGGGGAGGGACGGCGGCGTTTCCGCTGCGTTTCCGCGGAGACCTCCGTCAGCATGTTGTCGTGCAGTGCCTCGTGCATGTTGGAATGAGTCATTCCGGGGCATGCGTGGGATGGTTCCCCATGGTAACGGCACGCTGAATGCTCGTCTACACATGCTCCTTTGTGTCAGGGTTCGTTTCTCACATAGAACGCAGCCATAGCAACCTGCTGCTGCTGCTTAATTGAATGCTAATTAGCTAAGCAGGTGTGGGCTTGGTACGTCTTCTGGGAAGAACAGTGGTTGAAAAGTATACTAGCTGGTAAAGGGGGGGCTGCTGGCTATATATTGTGCACTCCTACACCAGCATGCCAGTTCAAGAGTCACAGCGATTTATTTCAGTCTTCACAGTTCACAGAGATGGTTAAAGGCATGACATTGATGAATGTTGGATGATGTTTGATGATTTTAACTGACAAGAAAAGGAAATGGGTAACAAGTGTTGTAACCTGCCGTTTTTTTCTACTTTCTAATTCTTTGTTTGGCCCAAAACATTGTGTTTATTTTCATGATTTGACAGTTGGCTTTGTCCGCGGCGTAAACGTCTTTAAATAAATACTTCCTGAAAAGTCTATGAGGAAAATGAACGGGGATTTCTTTTCCGGGTCTCTCGAGGGGGTGGGACTGCGACGCTCTATATAGTCCCTATGTGTGCCAATTGGTGGCCCCGCCCACACCACCAACAAGGCAACCTGCTACTACTCCACCCCACTCTCAGCAAGAGTGGTGGGGTTTTCTATAGTGATGTTCAAGGTTCAACTAAGGTCACATTCTCACCTAATACTTCGGTAGACTCGATGCGAATGGGCGGAGAAGTTGCGATTCTTGCATATTTAATTTGCTGCGGTTTGCCTTCACACTGGCTGTGTCAAGCGCAGCAAGGACGATATTATTATGAGTGAGAGTAAAAGCCTATTCATACACTTGGTGATAAGGTGACCACCGTTTCACCGAAAACTGGAGTATGAATAGGTCTTACTCTTAAGTATCCAAATACAACTAAATTACAGATACTAAAACATTCTACTTAAGTACAGTACTCAAGTAAATCGTCTCGGGTGGGAAACTGGGGTGGAAAGCTCATTATGTCCGGAGCTCAAAACGAGCGGATCTGCTATTTTGTATGTTTTTGTGTGACGCTGTGGTGTGGTCAAGTAGAGCGTTAAAATATAATGGTGATAAGAGGATTCTGCCCGACAGCAACAAAATGTACTTGGTTACTGTCACCCACACCACCATATCCCCCGAAGGTCCCTCTGCAGATCAAAGCATCAGGGGGCCTTTGTCCAGGTAATAGAAACACTCTCTTTTTCTATTTGCCCCTGCTTGGACATTGCACTGCGTGCACGCAGGTGTGCGCACGCACGCGCGCACATAATGCGAGTGAGCCTTATCCATTGCCCTGCTTTTTTCACATTAATCATTTTGTGTGCCATGCCCACAGCTAATCTGTAATGAGATTTCTTTCAATCAGATTGTGTAGAGCCGGCTCCCACAGGGTCCCCCACTGAGCCTGGCAGGGGCTACTGTCTGAGAGTGTGTCCTAAAAGTAACTGTGTGTGTGTGTGTGTGTGTGTGTGTGTGTGTGTGTGTGTGTGTGTGTGTGTGTGTGTGTGTGTGTGTGTGTGTGTGTGTGTGTGTGTGTGTGTGTGTGTGTGTGTGTGTGTGTGTGTGTGTGTGTGTGTGTGTGTGTGTGTGTGCGCGGGCACTGCTGCGTGTCACAAGGATTGTGGTATTGATGTTGTCTGTCTCAAAAGATGTATGCATGCACACACACACACACACACACACACACACACACACACACACACACACACACACACACACACATAGAAAACTGGGTCAGGGAGGTGTGATCAATAAGCAGACAGCAGAAGAAGCAGTCGGGGCGTCTCAGAGGACAGACAGGGTGTGGTCACTTGGCTACTATGAGCTCCATTTACACACCTCAGCCAAAGTGTCCTGGACACCGTGGCTCTGACACAGCCAGGCACACGAAACCGAAGCCAGGCCAGCTACAAATAGACTGATCCATACAAAATGCAGCTTTTGAGACATGCATGCTCATGATGAATGTTTTAAAGTCCAGAGTATTGATTTGACACCTTAAAACTAACTGCCTTCCCTAAAAGGGCTAATACTATTTGGGAACAATGCAAGTCAGGGTTAATGTAGCACCCAGTTACAATATAAATGTAGCATCCAGTTACAATATGAATGTAGCATCCAGTTACAATATGAATGTAGCATCCAGTTACAATATGAATGTAGCATCCAGTTACAATATGAATGTAGCAACCAGTTACAATATAAATGTAGCATCCAGTTACAATATGAATGTAGCATCCAGTTACAATATGAATGTAGCATCCAGTTACAATATGAATGTAGCATCCAGTTACAATATGAATGTAGCAACCAGTTACAATATGAATGTAGCATCCAGTTACAATATGAATGTAGCAACCAGTTACAATATGAATGTAGCATCCAGTTACAATATGAATGTAGCATCCAGTTACAATATGAATGTAGCAACCAGTTACAATATGCCGTATAAGTTGAAATTAATTAATTTAATACATGTTTTAACCAAACTCAACAGAAACTTTCATGAGAAAACACCTTCCAAATACAACATCTGGGAAACATGAAATGCAATAAATCCAATAAATTACATAGTAACACCCCCCCCAACACACACACACACACACACACACGCGCGCGCGCGCACACACACACACACACACACACACACACACACACACACACACACACACACACACACACACACACACACACACACACACACACACACACACACACACACACACACACACACACACAGGCAATAAACAACCACATGTATAATACATAGGATGGACTTAATGTAGATTGCTGGGTTATTGTTAAACATTAGCTTAACTGTTGTAGATTGTGGCGGGTTACAATTAAGAGCGTTAGCTTAAGTGTTGTAGATTGTGGGTTATTGTAGAACCTTGGCTATGCCTGCAGCCAGGTGCTCAGTGGTTGGCTTCTCTGCAGAACAGCCAACACACAGGCCTTCTGCTGCCATGGCTTCTGCTGTGGTCGGCCCTATGCCTGCAAACTTAACTTCATCTCTAGGCAAAATCTCTAGGCAAACGCCCTGTTCTGTGAAGTATAGTTCTTTAGGTTCTTCTCCAGATCTGCTCAGCGGTTTGATGGTCAGTGGGCACTCCATTTCCCCTCAAAGCCGTGGGCAGGACTTCTCTTTTGATTGAACCAGAGGGGAAGAAAAGTGGTAAAATGTTTGTGTCCTCTCGTTCAAGGATATAAGGCTTCTTTCACAGAATTGTCAATTGTTCCACTCTTCTCTTCGCATGTTTACTGCCTCCACTGCTCTTGTTTGTCTGGTTGAAAGAGCTTATCTGACAAGGTGTTTAATGAGACCAACTTGAAAGACAGGACAGGAATTAAGGTTGCTTTGTGCCCACGAGATGCCAACTCCTTGATGTAAGGGCTGTATCTGTCCGTCTGCCTGCATGTGTCCCTTTTATGCCCATATACGGCATTAGAGGTTCGGGTAGCTACGGAACACAATACACACCTACGTCTCACTGCAGATCTGCAATATGCCCATAGGTGGAGATCTCTGTATCTGACAGTACTTGTCGCTTGTATGCCCGTATATGCAGACCTATGGAATGTTTGGAATGCATATGCTAATAAAAAACAACTTAATACGTCCTAAGCATAGGAGCATCAAAGCAATATTTTAAATACTTTTTATTATCACGTGCAACTGCATTCCATATATTCCTTAGGGCTGGACCACACATGGACACATGACATCATCAACTTGCGACAGGAGCAGTTCCTATTGAGTGAAAAATTCTCTATTTATGAAAGAAATAAAATATTTAAGCTGTTTTTATTTTCCCCTCCCATTTATGTCAAAACTGCTAGAAAAAGTTGTTGCCAGTCAGCTTACAGCCTATCTCAGCAATAACAATCTCTTTGACAATTTTCAGTCCGGTTTCAGATCCCACCACTCCACAGAAACCGCTCTGGTTAAAGTGTCAAATGATCTGCTAATGGCAATGGATGCGGACAGGACCTCTCTCCTGCTGCTCCTCGACCTTAGTGCCGCATTTGATACGGTCGATCACTCAATTCTCCTCGATCGTTTAGAACATCTAATTGGTATCAAAGGTCCTGCACTCGATTGGTTCCGCTCCTACCTCTCACATAGATCTCAGCGTGTGCTCTTCAATAACTCAATGTCCGATTTTTCCAGTGTTAACTACGGTGTCCCACAAGGCTCAGTTCTTGGTCCAATCCTCTTCTGTTTATACATGACACCATTAGGCGACATTTTTAGAAAGTCTGGCATAGAATACCACTGCTATGCAGACGACACCCAAATTTACATCCCCATCACAGCAACTGACCCATCCAACATTCACAAACTTGAAATCTGTCTAGCCGAGGTAAAGAAATGGATGAACAGCTCCTTCCTACTCCTGAACTCTGCCAAATCAGAGATGCTACTAGTCGGTCCAGTCAAGCATACTCATCTGTTCAATAACATAACCCTTAACCTCGATGGCTGCCCAATAACCCACAAACCAACAGTCCGAAATCTAGGAGTCATTTTTGACACATCTTTATCTTTCACACACCACATAAAAAGCATTACAAAATCTGCCTTCTTCCATCTGCGCAACGTTGCTAGAATCCGTCCAATACTCTCACTTCCCGACGCCGAAACCCTGGTCCACGCCTTCATCACCTCAAGAATAGACTACTGCAATGCCCTCTTCTCCGGTTTACCATCAACAGCAACAAATGGCCTCAGATTAGTACAAAACGCAGCAGCTAGAGTACTCACCAGAAAAAAGAAATTTGACCACATCACACCAACACTAATAGAACTTCACTGGCTACCCATACAGGCCAGAGCCGACTTCAAGATACTCCTCATGACCTATAAAACCTTAAATGGACTCGCACCACCTTACATGTCCAGTTTAATAAATATATACATCCCCCCAAGACCACTACGCTCTCAGGATGCTGGAAAACTCACAGTCACAACACATAATAAAATAACGGTTGGGGGCAGAGCTTTCACACACCGTGCCCCCTGTCTCTGGAACGCTCTCCCTCAGGATGTCAGAAATTCACACTCCCTGGAAATTTTTAAGTCAAGGCTAAAAACACACCTTTTTTCTATACATTACAGTTCCGCTTAGTTTTTATGCACATTTTACCATGTTATACTATGTTTTTATTGCTATTTGTGTTTGATTTGTTTTGTATAAATGCTGTAAAGTGCACAGAGACCCCCTGGGGTGATTTTGTACTATAAATAAAATAAACTGAAACTGAAACTGAGTATTAAGACAGTTCTACTGCCGCTAATTGTTTGATCCAGTGTTGCGCCGCTGCATAATACGACATTCCCGCTATTTGTTTAATGCGTTTAATTCGGTTTTAAAATAATTAAAAATAAACAGCGCATTTATCCGTGACCTGATGACGAGGCCGTCGCGTTATGATGACGAAACCGGAAATCAAGTCATCATCTGGGCTGCTAGGGCTTCTGGGAAATTGAGCCCCTGATCATAACAAGACGACGACCATTTCTTACCCGATTTTCACGGAACAAACGCCCAAATACTTCAGCGTATGCTCCAAAGGTAATAAAACAATCCAGGCAGCGTAGGATATTTGATTAAAAGGCGGGTTCCGCGGGGTATGGCGTCAAACTGTTAAGAGAGGAGAAGAGAAGAGACATAGCAAATAACATTGATTTGAGCTAAGTTCGCTGCACAATTCTGCTGTAGTTTCTTGTATTTTTCCATACTTTGGGCCTCTCTCTCTCTCCTCTTCAGTATCGCCCCTCTCTCTCTCTCCTCTTCAGTATCGCCCCTCTCTCTCTCTCCTCTTCAGTATCGCCCCTCTCTCTCTCTCCTCTTCAGTATCGCCCCTCTCTCTCTCTCCTCTTCAGTATCGCCCCAGTGCATAGAATGAGACTAGCAGGGAAGCGGAAAGAAAGATTGAATGAAAGAGGGAGAGCCGTAATGACATATTTCCCCATCCATTCATTTATGTATTTATTATTTATTTTTCATTCTGTGACATAAAGGGGTCGCCATCCCTCTGAAGTGACACGTGTGTGTGTGTGTGTGTGTGTGTGTGTGTGTGTGTGTGTGTGTGTGTGTGTGTGTGTGTGTGTGTGTGTGTGTGTGTGTGTGTGTGTTTCCGCCGTGTGGCACCCGTCGTGTGACTAAGTATGGATCGGGGCTTTATCATTCGTGGTCGAAACGAAACTGACTCCAGATCAGTGTTGATTTTGACAGCAACCCAGAATGTAACCCTCATTCTGTATGTTCAACTGCATTGTTTAACACTAGCATGTCTGAACTCAATATAACTCATGCTAGTGTTAATTAAACATGACTGAGATAAATACAGTAAAGAAAGTACATTTTCATTATTGGAAACTTGGAAAGAGAGATGGAGAGAGACAGGGAGAAGTGCATAGTGGGAGAAGAGTGGTTTAAGGTCTGGGTTGTTTGGTGGCTGTTATACAGAATGTATTCTCGTGACTCGTTTCTCTGAAGTGGCCTCTGATTACTATAGAGGAATACGACGGCTTGTCAGAGAGAATGTTTGAAGATGTGCGTGCGTGCGTGCGTGCGTGCGTGCGTGCGTGCGTGCGTGCGTGTCTGTGTGTGTGTTGCCCCTCGCTAATGGCTGTCTTCCTTCCTTATTCTCTGAGCACTTTAGCTCTCATCTACTGCAACATCATCTACTGTAAAGTACTGTTGCCCTAGCTGTTCAGAGAGAGACTGTGTGTGTGTGTGTGTGTGTGTGTGTGTGTGTGTGTGTGTGTGTGTGTGTGTGTGTGTGTGTGTGTGTGTGTGTGTGTGTGTGTGTGTGTGTGTGTGTGTGCACCTGATTACTATACTTGTGAGGACCATTATGTCCGCACAAGTGTAGTTATAATTTGGGAAATCGTTTGTACATTTGTGAGGACAGGAAAGCAATGCACAGATCCATAGCATTCCACAACATGAACATCCGCTACTATAGAGCACCGAAGTCCTGACGTCACTGCCCTCTACTGTCAGTAGAGGGCGTCAGTCCACAGGTTCATGTACTTTTTATTTGCATTGTAATCTCCATAGGGGGATTTTAGATCGCCTCATATAAGAACTGTGTTTGAAAAATAAACCGATCACCCCGGCCTTTTCACTCATATGGATATGAAGCATCGACTGAAGGTGGAAATGTACAAATATACCCAAAGAGTAACAAAATAAGCGTTAGAAACGAGCCAAACAACCCAGAGACTACATTCCCGGGTAGGGGGGGTGGCTGCATCTGCCCGTCGCACAACAGAAACTGTAATTGACACCGTAATGTCAATTACGTTTATTTTAATTTTAATTTTATTGATATTTAATGTTTCGTGGTTAGTACGAGTCGAGTCACCACCAGCTGAGCTTACGTCAACGAGGAATCTCAGGAACGCAATGTGTTGACAGCTGGGCGTGACGTATTAGCAGCGACATTGCCTTCATATGTAGTTTCAAGGCTTTTGCGGCCACATTAATTCCATTTTCTCCAGAAACTGGCTGTATCAAATATGAATGGACATCATTAACGACGCACAGCCACTCCCCTGACAGAAAGGCCGGGGTGGTCGGTTTATTTTTCAAACACAGTTCTTATATGAAGCAACCATGCTCATAACCTCATGTAAAAGCTTCATTCCCCATTTAGAAACAATGTTGTATACATTTGGACCAAGGTGTTAGGTTACTGTAATGCTTGAATTCCACTTGGCTCACTTGTGTGTGAGACGGTCAGGACACCAAACAGATATTGGACCCAAAAGCAGGCACAGGAGGCAGGTACAAAGTTTAAAAGTCTTTATGGCGGTGGGGTGGGCAGAGAATAGTGGCATGAGTGAAGCAATACAAACTGTGGCTACGCAGTAAAAATAGGCGTGTGTGGAGACCGCTATACCTGCCAACATTAAGTGTGAAAAATCAAGGGATCTTCTTTTCAGACACAACCCTTTGACCACATATAATAATAGTAATAATAATAATAACTATAATAATCCTTGCAATTTCTATAGGGCTTTTATCGATACCCAAAGTCGCTGTACAAAACAAAACAAAACAAACTGGACAAAGCAACGTTCTTTTTAAAAATATGTTCTCCCCGTGTCCCCTAGGGTAGGTACCTTCACAAAAAACATGCAGTAATCCTGGTCTCTAAACTGCCTCCCCCTGGCCAGCCGGGGTACCTGATGGAGGGGAAAGGAACTGGTCGGAATAACGTGTTCCTTCCACGTGCTACGTCCGGCTGGGAAAACTCCCCCCGTCAGGTGAAAAGAAGCAGCTTGGACTCCTCATGCATAGAAGGAAGCATGAGGTCAGTCCGCTGCCCCCCCTGGTTGGCAGAGGAAGTGTAGCGCATAGGATTACATCATTAGATAATTGACACTGGGTGAAAAAATGGGTTGCAAAATCGAGGGATAGAGAAAAAAAAAGCTAAGGTTCAGACATGATCGTTATATGGTTAAACATAAACGTTATAAGGTTGAATGTGGGTGGGACAAGTTTGGCGGCGGTTCAAGCTTCATTAGCATAGAAACATTATGGGTACAGTTGGTAATTTCATCATCCACAGTACAGAAATTGTTAGAGTTAGGGTTGAGTTGCCCAAAACATCTGGAGACATTCTGGATAGATTTCAATTCAGGAGCAGGAGAAGGAGTAGAAATTCAGAAGTGTTGGCAGGTATGCCAGTGGAGACGCAAGCTCCCGTGGGCACGGGGCGGTTGTGACAGAGACACGGCCGCATAAGCAACTACACATCAGCGAAAATGTATTCTGGTTGCTTTGTCTCTCAATAAAGAAGACAAGCTGTGAGAGATGCTTCCTCACACACAGTCAAGCATCGGTGAGATCAGGTTACCAATACATCATCGCATGTATATGCCAGGATAATAACTATAATAATCCTACATGCAATTTCTATAGGGCTTTTATCGATACCCAAAGTCGCTGTACAAAACAAAACAAAACAAACCGGACAACGTTCTTTTAAAAAAAGATGTTCTCCCCGTGTCCCCTAGGGTAGGTACCCTCACAAAAACATGCAGTAATCCTGGTCTCTATACTGCCTCCCCCTGGCCAAAATGTATTCTGGTTGCTTTGTCTCTCAATAAAGAAGACAAGCTGTGTGAGATGCTTCCTCACACACAGTCAAGCATCGGTGAGATCAGGTTACCAATACCAATCATCGCATGGACACTCCTTCAATGTTCAAATGTATGTTTTCCCAATGGGACACATGCAGTATTAATGTCAGGAAATAGTCATTAGCTTGTGAACTTGGCTCGAGTGGTGTTGTAAGAGACATCTTTTCAATGCACCCATATTGACATCAATAGTAGAGTAATATTACATCCTGTATGGGTGATATACCGGCGATGATACTAGTTATTTAGTATCATCGGAAACACCCACAGGATGTAACATCAGACTTTTAATCATATGACACAAGATATCACCTTTACCCACAACAGCAATGAATTAATTCATACATGTGTGGGAATTAATTAATTAATTCATGTATTAATTCATTGTTATAATAACTACTTATTTTATATTAATGCGATTTTGTCTGTGCCGTAGCACTTCCCCTAGCCTCGACAACCTTGCAGGCTTATGCAATTTAAAACAATTTAGAAGACAAAATTCCTGCAAAAGAGGAAGTGAATAAAATGTTCACCAAAGTGCTGCTGTTATGCAAGAGATGCAAATACTTTAGAGTTACTCCAGTCCCATGGTTGTATATTAAAATGTATGAACACACAAAGATTGTCAGTGTGTTGTCAGATTAATCGTCAATACAGTCACACAGTATAGTATGTTAATATGAAAATGACACCTTTTTCTTTTTCTGACTGAGCTAGATTCTGGCTATCTTTAAAAGTGGGTATGGACACTTGTGTGCAGATAGATTTGTGTTATTTTTATTATAAAATATAGTTGGATAGTTCAGGGGTTTTTTTGTATATAAAAGGAGAAATAGGACTCCATCGCTAGTAGCATAGACTTAATGCTTTTACTGTAAAGTCAAGCTTAATGTTTTTGTACTGTTCACAGTACAGCAGTACTGTATATAATGTCAACATAAATCAATATTTAGAGGATATTCAATTAAGGATATTTAATTGAAGGCTTAGCCCTTTGACTGTTATGACTACAATTTGCATACACCATACTAGAATTAATAGAAGCCATTCATTGCAGCCTCTGCAATTTGGAAAATGCAGTAAGTTATATTGCGCATTTGATTATTTTTTGATTAATTGTTCTGCACTAATACAAATCATGGCCGACATTGCACCATGTTCCGGACTTGCCTCTAGATTATTTGGACACCAATAATAATAATAATAATACAAAAAACTTACGTGACATAGGATCCTTATATTATATCGTCTCTGTCGGGTGGAAACCTCATATGTCCAAAACGGTTACTTTACAGGATTATTATAATTTTTTGTTGCAAAAGTAACAGATCGTCAAGCTTTCTAGCTTGTGGATCCGTTACTTTAGATGCTTGTGTGTGACTCTGTAAGTAGGGCGTTAATTTAACAAAAAGGTTTTAAGCCCGACAGCAATGATATAATATTTTCAACAGTGCAAGCATTCATGGAAGGTAATGTTGGACGTCCAGGTGATATTTTGTAACATAACTTAAAAACCAGTTGTTCTGCTCAACGCCTATACAGGAAGTCATACTGCTCTGCCTGTGCTGTGTGACTACTGCCTCTCTCCATTTTGATAAAAAGTGACAACTCTCTCAGAGAAAGCTGTGAAGTTGAGTGCAACATTCTGAGCACCGTTATCTCACGGCGGTTCCCATTTACACGGAGCAGTTCAAAATGTTAAGCTTCTGCAAAGGAATGCAATCCTCTTTTTCTTCCTCCACTCTAGCATGAGTTCTCAAAGCAATTTGACTTGCAGTGGAAGCTAGCTGCGCCCCCGCGTACACATTCAAAAGCACTCCGCGGTGACAAGAGACCTTGTTTTAATGACGATTCCTGTGGCAAGGGAATTACCTGAAATGCAGTCAGCCTACCCACCACCAGTTGAATTCTTCAACTACATACATTACTTACATACATACATACATACATACATACATACATACATACATACATACATACATACATACATACATACATACATACATACATACATACATACATACATACGTATACATACATACGTTACAATAATTTCTCATTACTGTAACAATATGAATGTGATTTGGTTCGCGCTCAATGACAAGAGACAACATTTCAGGAAAGTGTGAAAAAACTACTACTACTCTCTGCAATTTCAGTTGTTGCCAATTACCCCAAGTTGAAAGTCCCTGTCACTGCCAACCGTACTGTAGACCTGGGGTGGGGTGCAGACAACCACATGTCTCCTCTGACACACACAGAGTCACCAGCTGCCTCTTGTCACCTGACAGTGACGAGGTCCACCAGGAAGGAGCAACGCACGTGGAGGAACACCAGCCTGCGTGCAGCACCAGAGACATGGCTGCGAACAGAACAGAACACAGACATTTGTGTTGGTTGGAGCGCCCGGCCCTGCCGGAGGCAGCGTGGTGGTCGGCCATAATTCCATAATTCCATAATTCCATAATTCCAATTCCACAGTCCAATTTACGTCAAAATAACAACAAAATGAAGGCCTGAGAGACCCTTTTCACTGCCTGGGAGCAAAGCCCAGAGCTCTAGTATTTATTTGTTTAACACTCGCATGACGGCAGTCAAGGCCAACTACCACACAGACTGCCCCCCCCCCCACACACACACACACACACACACACACACACACACACACACACACACACACACACACACACACACACACACACACACACACACACACAAGGTGGGTGGGTGTGGTTTGTTTTGCCTGACTGGAACCAGATGTTTTCTTTCTTTTCACCACTTGCCCCCATTTTGTTCTTGGAACGCACGCCAAGAAACAAATAGGGAATAAGGGTTAGACCTTGAGGTTAGGTTTAGGCATAGTTTTACTGAGGTTAAGTTTAGGAAAATCTGGTGGCGACCGCTCCGAGGCCACCACATTTATCTGGGTTTGGGGCGACCATTCTTGTATTCTATTATAACCAGAACCACCCCTGAAGGGGGAGGTAGGCCATTAAAAAAACATTGAGCATTTTGAGCTTGTAGATTTGCTATTTTTAGCTTATTTTAGTTTATTTTTTATTACAAGTTCTGAATTATGGGTACCCAGTATTAGCACTACATCCTGAGCAGGGCCCAAATTTGGTTTCTACAGTAAGAACCTTTTTCTGGAAGCAATCGTAACAAATGACCGTCCTATACTATAACAAATAAAGGACCTGTGGAGTGTGTGTGTGTGTGTGTGTGTGTGTGTGTGTGTGTGTGTGTGTGTGTGTGTGTGTGTGTGTGTGTGTGTGTGTGTGTGTGTGTGTGTGTGTGTGTGTGTGTGTGTGTGTGTGTGTGTGTGTGTGTGTGTGTGTGTGTGTGTGTGTGTGTGTTGTGCCCACCAGCAGTATCCTTCAGGTGGGTGTCAGAGTGAAGTGACAGTGGCTCACATTGTGCGGTGCTGCCCTGAGGCTGGCCAGCCTCACACAGAGCCTCTCAGAGGAGCTGGCTCTGGCTCTGGCCAGGAGGCCTTTATTGGTTCTGGGTCTATGCATGCATTACTGCCTGTTAGGGAGCTTTGCTTCTTCCTTCCATGGTCGCTCTATTCCCATGCCAGCAAACATACTTCAGAGGTGCCAGCGTGCGCATGTGCGTGCGTGTGCGTGCGTGTTTGTGTGTGTGTTAAGTATAGTACAGCGCCGTCGCTACGTATATGCGCAATACGCACTGCAAGTAGGGCAACACGCAGAGAGGGGCAACAAAATGTGCCAAAGTGCCAAGCCGACCCTCATCATAATTAATAACAATTTTCTTTGCGGCTCTGCTGCGTAATAATGCACGCTAGAGGTCTTCATGGGTCCAATTTGACCAACCCACACCGAAAAAGAACCGGAGATAATGGAGCCGACCTTCGAATTGACCCGCTGCTATTATTAGAAATCTGGCTCCGAGCCCCGAAAAGCACTGAGGGTGTTAGAACCGCAGCCTGAACCGAACCGCCTATGATAATGAATATGCAAACCGTTACCCGCACAAAACCCGAGTACCCGAAATTACCGAATGCCGTAATTATTAAGAGTTCTACAACTCTTAGAGTATATTATTAACTTCTTTCTTACCTAAACGTAGTCCGCTGTTGTTTACATGCTCATTAATAGTAATGACGTAAATCCCAGTCACTCATTGCGATGTGGACGCAGTTTGTAAATAAAAAAATAATGTGTGTGTAATCGTTCTTCTTAGCCATTGCTAATCCACCGTTAATTTATGTTGCACCAGTTGTTCAGCATTATATCTTCAGCTTGGCGTTTCTATTCGTCTTTGCACTGCAAACTCGATTGTTTTACCAAATCTGAACCATTAACCAAAGCGTTACCATAACGTTAATATCAACAATATATATCCTATGATATAATATAACTTCCCTGACGTATTTTGTTATTTTGTAAGAAATAAGCGCCTACTTCCTCACCAAAGTCATATGACCAAGGCACGCCACGCAGGGTTGCACTGCATGGCTTGAAAAAAGAGGGGTGATTGACAGATGGGACAGCCAATCGCTGGGTCCACTCAGGTTTTAGCCATTACCCGAGCACCGAGACACATGGGAGCCGCTCCGAACGTACCCGGGAGTGACTTCTAGTAAACGGAACCAGGACCGGCTGCAGGTCGGTTCGGACCCCGGGTATTTTCGGAGCTCGGGCAAGCCTGAAGACCTCTAATGCACGCCCATGTGTGCGTCCTCACAAACGGCAAAAGTAACCGATCTGCATGAGATAACGCAGCGCTGTTGTCGGGAGGGGAGGGGGGGCAGCACAAATAATATGCGAGTAGGGCAACCAAATCTTCAGCGACGTCCCTGGTATAGTATTTAGTATCCTAAAATGTTGACGTCCTCAGGGGGGCAAACACCCAGGGGAGTGTGTGTGTGTGTGTGTGTGTGTGTGTGTGTGTGTGTGTGTGTGTGTGTGTGTGTTGATGTTGTCTGTCTCAAAAGATACGCACGCACGCACGCACGCACGCACGCACGCACGCACGCACGCACGCACACACACACACACACACACACACACACACACACACACACACAAAAGGTGTCTATACAACAGGGCTTGTGTGATCTGTCAGTACAGTACAGTACAAATATGCAACCGCGGCTATAATACGGCTATAGTGTTTGCTTTATTTACATTTGTTTATACGTTCAAATCTAAGTGTTTTTATTGATCAAAACATCGGTAACTAGAAAAAGTGCCCTTCTGGGCACAGGTCTCCACCAGGAGGATAGGACTGTGTGAGATGTTTGGCAAAATGTTTAGGAGTAATATAAATAAATAATATGTTGCCTTTGATGGCAATTGGATGATTTGAGGCATTTTGTTCCAAAAATGTGTTTTGCAAAAATCAACCTGTTGGTGGCGCTATAACAGGCCAATGTGAAAAGGGTGGGATATATTCCTCAGCCTAGTAAGAAAATGTGTGAAAGATTTGACGTAAATTGCATGCTGCGTTCATGATTTGAGGCTTTTGTTCAAAACGGGGCAATCTTGCAAACTGTGAAAGCCAATTATAGCCAATTAGGATGGAACATGAAATATCGGACAGATCCGACTTGAGCACATGACCATAGAGATACTGTGTAACGATTTGTGAGATTTTTGGACAGAATCTGGAGGAGTAATATCCAAAAATGTGTTTTACAAAAGTCGGCCTCCTGGTGGCGCTATAAAAGGCAGATGCGGAAAATGCAGGTCAAAGGTTTGTCCTTGGCCTCTAGGGAGTGTGCATGCAACGTTTCACGCAGATCGGTGCAGTTTTAGGTAAACAATGTGAAAAGCTGCCTCATGGTGGCGCTATAACAGGCCGTTCTGGAAAATGTGGGGCAGAGGTTCATCGTTGGCATCCAGGGAGTGTGTGCGCAAAGTTTGGCATCGACCGGGTTAACGGTGCCGGAGATTAGCTGGTAACGGACGGACGGAAGGACGGACACACACACGGACGGACGGACACACACACGGACGGAGTGCAAAACATACTCTCTCCCCATGCCTTCGGCCTGGTGGAGACAATAAGGGGTCTAGGACTCTCCAACATGGGGATTAGCAGAAATCTGGCATGTTGTTCGGTACTGCTCTGCAAAAGCTGCAGGGATAGCCAACACAAACAACTGAAGGCATGCCCACCGTGATCCTCCCTAGCCTTCTTCTTTTATTATACGCTTCAACAGCCGGGGCCGTAATTCGCCGTGTCTGGCTGGCATGCGGAATTGAACGGGCATTACTGTGACTGCAGTGCTGGAACAAGACCCTGGAGAACGGCGATGAGCCGGCATCTTTACAGATGGCATCGGTAATGAATCTCTAATTCCTCCGTTCCTCCGAGTTTATGGCAATTTGCCCTCACCTCGTTCTCTATCTCTCTCACACACACATTGTGCAAAAAGAACTCTCCTCCCCATCGATTCTGCCTGACGGAATCTGCGCCTTTACTCATTTTCTCAATTACTCCTTAATTTCCCTGCTGTTAGAACAATGCCATCTGGATAGTTCACACAACCTTGTTCTATTCTTCTAGTCTTCTCCGTTGTGAATTCATTTCGCTGTGATGAAATTATAATGAGCAGGGCAGTGGCTGGATTTTTGTATACTGTAGCCGTCCCCACAGTTCAGACGCACGCACGCACGCACGCACGCACGCACGCACGCACGCACGCACGCACGCATGCACACACGCACACACGCACACACACGCAGTCAGCACTGTAAAGCAGTGCTTCTCAAACCTTTTCATGTAGAGGAGGACCTCCAAATGTATATGTATTTGGCCACAGACCTCCATCTGAAAAAGTGTTTTGACCATGACCTAACCCTAACCCCATGACTAGCCCTGTCCCTAACCCTAACCGCACGCAAAGCCACGTTGTTGGACTAATGCGCCATCGGAAAGTATGAGCGGAACGCATAAGATCCCAAGCTGTGAGCTTGTAGATTTGCTACTTTTGAATAGCCAACATATAAATGGATTAAGTGGTTAACATAATTGTGATCTAATATTAACTACTTTTACTGAGGACCCCCTGGAAACCCCCCGAGGACCCCTCTGGGAGTCCCCGGACTCCACTTTGAAAACCCATGCTGTAGACCAGGGGTGAGCAACTTTGACGATGGAGAGGCCACTATAGTTCCACACTCAATCCAGAGAGCCACATTGCATTATTATTGTAGCAAAAATAGCCCATATAAAAGCTCAAAGCGCGTCGCACTGCGACGCGTTTTTAGCCGCCAGTTGCCCATCTATGCTGTGGACTCTACAGTGTAGAGTAATTGATGATTCGTAATTTTGTAATTTGTAATCGTCAATCCGTAATTTTCAGCCACAGTCTGAACACATTTCCTCAACCGTTCTTGTCACCTTTTCCAACAGATGGTACTTTACTATACAGATCTTGGTGAATTAATTGTTCTCATATCTTTGTTACTTAGATTAGTATTTTCTTTCTTGACCACAGATGTGTGTAGACTAGACAGATGCTAGGTTTGATTTTTTTTAAATCTTGCATCCTAGTTTCTTTTTCTACAAAACACAAAAAATTGCAGGAGGAAAAAAAACAAATCAGTTTCATGTGCACGGTTCAAGAAAAACATGGAACATCGGAAGAACAACTGCAAAACAGTTGGATGTCTCTTCAAATAATTATACTCCTCAGCAGCAGCAGCAGCAGCAGCAGCAGTCGCAGAGCAGAAAAACATATGCGTTCCGGCCCTATGGCCTTCACCAGTGTATGAATTTTCATTATGATTCATATTATGTTGACTGAATCACTATACATGGGAAATGACTGACTGACAGTGACTTGTTATTTGACTAAAACATTGACTCAACGGGAGGTTCTCGGGCGCTTGAAGCGTTTACATTACACTGGACGTGGGTGTGTACACTGTGTCACTTTGAACTCAGAACTGTGGCGTTGCATTGCGTTGAAAACTAAACATCGTATCACCAACTGTGTGGGATGAACTAGGCTGTAAATGGTGCATTTATATAGTGCCTTTATCAAGGGGCTTTACCTAGATTTACATTCACCCATTCACACACACATGCATACACCGATGGTGGAGGAAACTATGCAAGGCACCAACCTGCACATCGGGAGCAAGGGGGTTCAAAGTCTTGCTTACACTTTGACACCCGGGATCGAAGTGGGAACCTTGTGGTTTCCATGCGGCCACTCTACCGGCCACTCTACCCCTGATCAACTTGTGTGTGTGTGTGTGTGTGTGTGTGTGTGTGTGTGTGTGTGTGTGTGTGTGTGTGTGTGTGTGTGTGTGTGTGTGTGTGTGTGTGTGTGTGTGTGTGTGTGTGTGTGTGTGTGTGTGTGTGTGTGTGTGTGTGTGTGTGTGTGTGTGTTTATTTTTCCTTATTTTGTATGGTATTGTTGTGTGTACAGATTTTAGGGGTTGATATGGTAATCTGTCTGTCCCTTGTAGGGTTGCTGGTTGTTTATTTCATCCTTTATTTATGACTATAAGACAACTGACACCCCAGGCATTATGGCCAGCAAACTGTTACCGTATTGACTCACCATCTCTTGTTGTTGTGCATGTTATCAACTCATGCACGTGTACTCTCCTGTGTTGTGTGTTGCAGCTGGGTACAGAGTGGACCGCTCCCGGCGAGTTCAGCAAGTTCAGGTCCCAGTCGTCCAAGTCTGTGCAGTAAGTACTTGCAATAAGCACACGCTATATATATATATGAGTGGCAAAGCAACATGCAAAGTCAGT
>NC_136810.1:28343715-28381391 GCF_951216825.1 Electrona antarctica
GCACACACACACACACACACACACACACACACACACACACACACACACACACACACACACACACACTCTCTCTCTCAAAAACATGCACACAAACAAATGCTCATTAGCCATATTAGCAGCAGAACACAGACCAACACACGGTGATGGCTGATGGGTGGATTTTTTGGATGGGTTTTGTCTGTACTGAAAGAGCACACACCTTGTTAGCTCAGCGGGCTGCATGGCGCTACAAGGCAGTACAGACAGATCTGACAAAAGGAGGAGGAGAAGGCAGCAAATGGGGCGGAGGGGTGGGGGTGATTGGATGGGGGGGGGGGGGGGTGCGTTTGAAGGGTTTTGTGTTTTCCCTGTCTGACAAGTAAACTCTCGTTCGCACCAATAACACAATGACAACAACAACAACAACATCGCCGGTAAGCGAGAGAGCGTGGTGGAGACAGACTTGCAGCAGGGACTATTGAAAGGCACCACGCATGAGGGGAGTTTGTATGCAACGTCGTATGCGAGTGTCTTGAGTTTTGCGATGCTCAGAGCGTTATGGGAGAAGATGATGTGTGTACCTGTATATATTTGCGTGTAATGAAATTACTCCCTCCAGGCGAGCGATACAATTGAGATCTCTCCCGACATCTCGCTGGTATGCATGCGTATGTACACACACACACGAGTATGCACATAAAAACGCAAGCAGGCGCATTGATGCAGAAGACATTAACACAACTTTAACAAGTTAAACCCTATATAAGCGTAGAGCAAATGGTTCGGAAATGTGTATTTGGTTGATAATGTCTCGGTAACAATGCTTCTTGGCCATACCTTTACGCCATCGGAAACCGATTTGTTTCCCTTTTAAATGGTGCACCATTCGTAAGGAACATGCTTTTTTGGGAGGATGTGCAGCACAGCTGAGTACTTGGGTTGCACCCATGAAAAATCCTTGCACCTAACTGGATATTTTGGGTGGCACTAGAGGAACGACCAGAAGGGGTCATCCTCTGGGGGAGCTTGAAGGCGTTTAGCACAGATCAACATCACCGTCCTCGGAGTCTCACCGCTAGAAGGGCTAAAGATATGGATGTATTATTTAGTATCTGAAAGAATATGGCCAGGGTCAGTATACTTTGGACACACTCCCTTCAGTTGCAGTTAAAAGTGCTATACTTATTGCTTTGAATAAACTGCATTAGAGCGTCAGGCCGTAATCAGAGAGGTGCCTTATAAAGCACTTAGTGCATCCACAGACATCAGCACATGGCCATGACTAAATGGATCAGAGCCAGCCTAGTACAGCAGTGGAGCAGAACAGGTCATGACGGAATGGACAAAACATGGAAGAAGAAAAGACAGCTAGAACAACACAAAACAACCAAATGGACAGAACAGAACAAACCAAAAAACATCGTCAATGTTAATGAGTATTGAAATTCACAAAGAATGGTTTGTGGCTGCTGATAACACCATGAATTATGCATCTCTTGCAGAACCGTCGCTATAGGCAAACGCACAAGATGCACTGTGCGTAGGGGAACACGCTGAGGGGGGCAACAAAATGTGCCAAAAAGTGGCAAGCCGATCCCCAAAATAAATTTGTCTGCGGCTCCGCCGATTAATAACGAGGGCCTGTGTGTGCGTCCTGGAGTTGCATGCGTGCTGCTCTGGGCTGAAGCAGCCCCTCTTCCCGTCTAGCAGTGAGTTGAAGTGTTATTTAGCTGCACCAACATTAGGACAAATCAAAGTGATCAAACGGAGCCGATCTGCATGAGGAAGCGCAGCACTCTCGCCGGGGGCGGCGCAAACATATTATGCGTAGGGCATGGTCAGTGACGTCCCTGATCTTTTACAGTCATTGTCTACCGTGTTTCAAGGTTCCGATTCACGGAAGATATTTCGCTATTTATATGATGGCGCAAACACAACCATGATTTGCAACTTAGTGAAAGTGTGCCCTTGTTTTGCATCTGACTGCTGTTGCCATTGTGACAAAGTATATATATTTGTGTGCTGATTAATTTTTTCAGTGAAAATTGTGCAATTGTGCAAAAGTACATTACTTACGTAAATGTGTACTTGTTACTTTCCACCAATGCCAAACAAGTTATTTTGCATGCATGGCTTATCCTTCCACACTGAACATCTGATCAGCAACATGCAAAGCGACTTGATCCCAGTCTAGATAGTCTAAAAATAAGGAGTAGTACACACTACACACACACAATGCACGCACACAATGCACGCACGCACGCACGCACGTACGCACGCACGCACGCACGCATGTAATTCTTTGGATGAACTACTCCTTGAAAGTAACAGAAAAGTAATCATGTAAAGTATTACTTTTGAACAGAGTAACGACGAGTAACAAGTCATATTACTTATTTTTATAGTAACACTCAGAGTTTGACTTACTGCTCTGAATAATCTGCATTACCGCATCATTCCGTAATCAGAGAGGTGCCTTAGGAAAGCACTTAGCGCTACGCTTCCACAGCCATCAGCGGCCATGTGCTGATGGCTGTGGAAGCATGACAAATGGATCAGAGCCAGCCTAGCACAGCAGCACAGAGTAGAGCAGAACACATCACCATTCACTACGGAATGGACAAAACATAGAGAAGAAGAAAAGATGAAAAAAAGAAGAAAAGATGGATCAAACAATACAAAACAAAAACAAATGGACGGAGCAGAGCAAACAAACAAATGCCATCCTCAATGTTAATTTAAAATCCATTCGGGTCCATGTTTACCCTCTCAGGGGTGAATTCACAAAGAATGTATTGCAGCCGCTCATCACAACACCATGAATTATGCATCACCCGCACCCACTGTCTGCCCCCGTTTCAAGGTCCGATTCACAAAAGATATTGCGCTATTTATATCCTATGACAGCGCAAACACGCCCGTGATTTGCAACTGAGTAAATTTGCCCTTGTTATTTTGCGTCTGATTTCTGTTGTCATTGTGACAAAGTGTATTATTTATGGTGGCTTTATTCATGTATGCAACTTTGACTGTCGGTGTCACAGGAGTTTGTGGAAGCTGGTGGCCTGGTGCGTTATAACTTACACAGCCTGAGAAAATGTAGAATACCATTGTAGTAATCAAAACAGTTTAATTAAGCAATATTACACGAGAGGGTGTGCGTTACTGTCATTAATGGCACGCCTGCGTTGCTGCAAGAACGAGCTGAAGGCGAGTTCTGTAAGCTAATGACAGTATCATACACCCTCGAGTGTAATAATGCGAACAGTTACCCTTAAAACTAAGAGAGTCGCTAAAAAAAACATATCCCAAGAAACTAGCTAGCCTAGTAGCCACCGAGTCTGCTGCGCTCTGGGAGAACAACACGTCTGAATTCTTTGTTTTAATTAGGTGTTCCACGATGCTGGTTTGAAGCACGGCTAGAAGACTGTTTCAACCAATCAGATTGCTACCTCGAAACGACCTGTTGTATAACCACTATTATGTAACCACTTAAACCCTCTATTCTTAGTAAACAATGCACCCGAGTTGCTACTGTACTAGGTGTGCTTTTTTCAGGAGGTATACCACTTGGGAATCGGAAGGTTCCCGATCCCCAGTTCGATCACCGGATTCTCCCTGGGTTAGTGTTAAAGTGTCCTTGAGCAAGTCACTGAACCCGTGCATGCGTGCGTGTGTGCGTGCGTGCGTGCATGCGTGCGTGCCTTACCAACTGCCAGCAGTTAATTAGTTAGTGTGCTTCAGCTAACTCTCTGAAGACACTAATAATTTTTACCCAATCTGTTATAGTGTGTGGCTATTTGTGCACGTATTTAGGAACTATGGAGTTGACATTTTTGCAATGAGGCTCATTTCTAATCTGCCCTTTCTGGGCAAGGTTTTAGAAAAATGCATCTGTCATCAATTGGATGTGTTTCTACAGAACAACAATGTGCATAACAAATTCCAATCTGGCTTTAGGAAAGGCCACAGCACAGAAACAGCACTTGTAAAAGTAATGAATGTTCTTAGGGTGTCTGCTGACAAGAAACATGTTTCCGTTCTTTTACTTCTAGATCTAACGGCTGCATTTGACACGATTGACCATTCAATTTTAATACAGCGTCTGGAGCACTGGGTAGGCCTGTCTGGCACGGCCCTGTCCTGGTTTTCCTCCTACCTAACAAACAGAAGCTATTTTGTCAATCTAGCTGAGTTTGACTCAGACAAACACAACATCAGTTCTGGTATTCCACAGGGCTCAATTCTTGGTCCTCTGTTATTCTCCCTGTACATACTGCCATTGGGAGAACTCATTACCAATCACGGAGTCAATTTTCATTTCTATGCTGATGATACTATGAACTATATCTTTCTGTAGATCCAGATGATCTCTGTGCCTTAGACCCGCTGTTGACCTGTCTGTCTAGCATTAAATGCTGGATGAGTGAGAACTTTCTCAAGCTAAATGAGGATAAGACAGAAGTTCTCATAATCGGTTCTAGTGAGCAGAAAGAATCGATAAAAAGCAGACTTGGCAACCTGACTGTAGAAAGTAACAGTACAGTAAAGAACTTGGGGATCACTATTGATTCTGAACTGAATTTTAATTCACACATTAATCATGTTACCAAGATTGCCTTTTTTCATCTTAGAAATATTGCACGAATCAGAGCCTATTTGTCACTGGACGATGCAAAAACGCTAATCCACGCCTTTGTTTTTTCTCGGCTTGATTACTGCAATGCACTTTTTTCTGGATTGCCTAAGAAATCAACTGACAGATTACAACTTGTCCAAAATGCAGCAGCCAGAGTCTTAACTAGAACTAAGATGAGAGAACATATTACTCCAGTCTTGGCCTCATTGCACTGGCTTCCGGTTGTTTTTAGGATTGATTTTAAAATTCTTTTACTTGTTTATAAAGCTCTCAATGGTCTCGCACCTTCCTACCTACATGACTGCCTGCCGAAATATGTCCCAAACCGCCCCCTAAGGTCTTCCACTGCTGGCCTGCTCGCTTTGCCTAAAAAAATGGCAACTAAAAAATACGGGGAAGCAGCTTTTTGCTTCTACGGGCCGACGGCGTGGAACAAACTCCCACTGTACCTTCGACAGGCAGCCTCTGTAGACATTTTTAAAGCTCAGCTCAAGACCCACTTTTACACCCTTGCTTTTAATTGATTTATCTGTCTTTTTAAAAAAAATGTTATTCATGTCCTCACTGTATTGTTTATGCCCTGCTTTTCTTTTCTTTTTTGTGTAAAGCACTTTGAGCTGCATTTCATGTCATGAAAGGTGCTATACAAATAAAGTTTTATTATTATTATTATTATTTGTATAGAGAGGGCCCACTTTTCCTTGGGCTTCATTTAGATACTGTACGTGTAAATAGTACCGGAGCCTCCGGATGGTATTAGCTTCATTTAGATACTGTAGGTGCAAATAGTACCGGAGCCTCCGGATGGTATTAGCTTCATTTAGATACTGTAGGTGCAAATAGTACCGGAGCCTCCGGATGGTATTAGCTTCATTTAGATACTGTAGGTGCAAATAGTACCGGAGCCTCCGGATGGTATTAGCTTCATTTAGATACTGTAGGTGCAAAGTTAGTTTAACGTCGTTTAGCGTTGTATAATACAATCACTTTTCTGTTTGCATGTAGGGGCTGTCAGGGCCAGAAAGTCGTTTTTTTTGGTCAATCAGTAGAGGTGGTAGGCATTCCCACATAACTTCCGGGTATGATGAATTGATGATGATGCCATGCGCATATTCTATACTTCATTGTAAAGGCTTGAATGCTCAGCTATTTTGCAGAATGTCCACCTTTTTTAGCTGAATCTTCACATATTGAGTTAATGTGGTTAAATGTGGTATAAGTGTTATTTATTTATTTTAAATAAGTGTTAAATAGCACTACATTTTTCAAACACAGAGAAAGTATGATCCGGCTAGCCAGGAATCCATCCGGGGACCCACTGGGACCCAGCAGATTTGAGCCCTTGTGATATGTGCCCTAACCACTCAGCTACAGTATCTGGCCATCACAAGTAGCTCTACATTCTAATAGGAAACTCTTGAAAGGTTAAAGCTCTTCCAGCTATCAGGAGACCACATTTCGCCCCTTTTCTCCTTGAGCTGGAGAGATGGGGAGACCCCCATTAATGAACAAACACACTATAGCAATGTGTATTGAATTATACAATTATAGAACATTATTTTACAAAACAATATCACATACAGCACCTTTAAAGGTATATTTAGTGATTTCACTTAATTCAAATATCACTTCTTTTTTTGTTTTGTTGTGATAATCCTCCCTACTATAGAGTGTGCTGACCATATAAGGAGTTCCTCCCTGTCCCCAGTTAACCCCTGGGGTCAAAAAACCTTAGGTTTCGTTTTTGGCTAGGTGGCCCAGCCTTCATCCAATCAGGATAGAGAGGGGGCTTCCTCTAATCATGATCGAGCGGGGGTGGGCCTTGGTGTGCGTGCTGTGGGCCTGTTGCGTGTCCCCCCACTGTAGAGCGTGTGCAAGTGCACTTCCAAATCACCCAAATCACTGAATGCTCCTTTAAATAAACACAGAGGATTTCGCTGTGTAGAACAGAAGCTGAACTTCCTGGGTTAGGGTTTTATTAGGGGTGCGATTGATGGTGCATGGCTCTGGGGTTATCTACAGCAGTGGTTCCCAAAGTGGGGTCCGGGGACCCCCAGGGGTCATTGAGGGAGTTCCAGGGGGTCCCCAGCTAAATGATAGTACTGTACTGTACTGACTAATGGAGGGCTATAGCCTCATGCCAGGCCATGCATGGAGACCACATGCATCCTGGGTGACAAGTTCACTGAAAGGCTGGGCCGGGGAGCAGGCCCGGAATAACAATGAAACGTATAGGCGCCACAGCCCGCAGCTTGCAGGGCCCTGTGCGAGACTACTTCAAATAGGTACAGCTGTTGCTTCCGTTGAAACCGGATTCAAATGGTTTTCAATGTAACGCAACACAGGAACCCCTGCAGTGTTTTTGGTTGTCCAACAGCTTCTTAACGACTCGGTGGGAGGGGACCTAACTCTATGGAGGAGACTCAAAAATAGCAGATCCAGTCGGGGAGCAGCGGCGATCGTGCTGGCGGTAGCCTCGCGTGCGGCGGTGTGCTGAACACACGCACGTTCGTTCACTGGGCGCGCAAACGCAAAAAGGTGTCGTTCTTGATTGTGTTACATGTGTGTGAATCACATGCACGCGCGCCTTTGATTTGGTGTAGCGCCGCCGCCTCGGCCCTAGGAGGGGTTGATCCATCACTGCTGGGGTGGAAGGAGGGGACGTTTGTTAATCCCACGAAGAAGCAATACATTTTCTGCCTGGGGCCCACTGGTGGGGCCCACTGGTGGGGCCATGGGGAAATTGCAAGTGGGACCCTAAAATAGAAGAAAAAAAAACACTATGATTTTAACATAGGAATCTAAAGTATAAACTAGTAGTTGATGATAGACATGAAAAATGCACGCGGCCCACCCACGCCTTTGACATTTGAGTGGGCCCTGATGCAGAAAAAATTTATGAAAACACACCCACTGGCGGAAATTCCGTTTCAGCTTCACCCAGCTGATGACTGCTCAGATGGTCACGAGGAGCACTCCGAAACGCATTTCTTTAATCTAATAGAAGCTTGATGTCCTTTATGACAGTGGTTCTCAAAGTGGGGTCCGGAGACCCCCAGGGGTCCTTGTGAGGTTCCAGGGGGTCCCCAGCTAAATTTGTTAATATGGCGTTACAATCATTTGGACCACTTTAACCATATTTTATATTTTATAAAAAGGGTGCAAATCTTTGAATATATTTTTTTTTCCAGTGAAAAGTTTTGCCTCAAATCTCAAATACATTGACATTTGGGGGTCCATCTCACTACAACCACTACTCCATGACTGCTATATCTGTTTAGCAGCAAATACCCTCTTTAGCACACACCACTGCACTATATATTCCTCTTTAAACTGGACAACCTTACACACCCATCCAAATATTCATTGGCTCGCGTTAATCTAGAAAACTGTCCTTGGTTTGTCCCCTCCATATATGCCAGCTCTTGCGTACCTCATCTGCTGTGCACAACGGCCGCTCTGCATGTTTACGGTCTCGAAAACAAACTATACGCTCGGTTTGCCATCACTTCAATCTGCTGCAGCCAGAGACTGAAATGACCTACAACAACTACAACAGAAAACACCTTTGTCCCTAGATTGGCTTTTAAAGACTCTGTTATGGACATTCTGAAAGACAAATGCTGCTGGCCTTTAGACTTCTAGCCTTTCCCCGCTCTCCCAGAAGGCCTTGCCTTTTTTGCCAGGACACGATTTTAAATAAGAATTCATTCTTAAAATATAGGTTGCATTTTCGGCGTAAAGTGCCTTGCTCAGGGACACTTTGACATGGGCGGGGGGAAAATTGGTGACCTTCTGATTACCATGCTGCACCCGTCTGAGAAAACAAATTTCGGGCACTTGTATGTACGATCTTATTCTTTCTGTCATGACCCACACTTCGTGAGAGTAGGAACGAACATTGCTCGGTAGACCGAGAGCTTAGCCTTCTGGCTCAGCTCTGCTGTCACCCCAACAGTGTGGTACAGCGACTGCAAAACCAGATGGCCGCTCTGTCCACTTCACTCGGCTACGGTTGCCCCAACAGGGTACTCTGTTTTCTACAGAGCCTGGGATACTGTATACCTGTATGCATATTGCATACTATACATGTGTGGGACATTCCTCCTCCATCTATTCACCCCCCCCCCCCCCCCCCCCCCCCCTCTCTCTCTCTCTCTCTCTCTCTCTCTGTCTTTCTCTCTCTCTCTCTCTCTCTCTCTCTCCCCCCCAGACTGAGTCTCAGGTGATTAAATGGACATGTTATTCAAGGAGTCAGTCCTGTGTGTGTGTGTGTGTGTGTGTGTGTGTGTGTGTGTGTGTGTGTGTGTGTGTGTGTGTGTGTGTGTGTGTGTGTGTGTGTGAGTACATGCATGCATTTTTTAGTCAGCCATAGCCACATAGCGGTGACAGCAGGGCAGGGTCACATTCTGTCAGCGGACTCCAACATAACACACACACACACACACACACACACACACACACACACGCTTCTCCTTCACTCCTGCCCCCAGCTATACCGCCACACCGGTGGGGGCGTGGCCTCTGTGCCTTTTCCATGACAGCGTGACGGCCTCCCGCCGCCTCTGGTTGGCGTTTTAAATAGACAGGATGAAGGCGAGCGGTAGAGCCCTGCACCTGTTAGGCTGTTAGGGAGGTGGGCTTCACTCTGCACCACCTGCCTGAGACCAGCTGGAGATAATGAGTCACACCGTTTAAGACTGAGTGCCATAGCACACTGTGTGTGTGTGTGTGTGTGTGTGTGTGTGTGTGTGTGTGTGTGTGTGTGCGCGTGTGTGCGTGCGTGCGTGCGTGCGTGCGTGCGTGCGTGCGTGCGTGCGTGCGTGCGTGCGTGCGTGCGTGCGTCGTGCGAGTTTTGCGAGTTTGTGTAGTGTATTACTATACTTGTGAGGGGCCACAAGTAGGCTATATGGTATAATTTGAGAAAGAGCACGGGGTGTTTACGGCACGCGTGTTTGTTTTGTGTGCCAAGATAAGCGAAGTGCTAAAACCTCCCTAACGCACAACAAGCTCATAATTTTCTGTGTGCAAAACTCCAAAGCACTTCTCACACAGCATTTAAGGGTCTAAAAATTCCCTTTTGGACTTCAGTTGATTTAGAGGACTTAATTTAATGAATAATTTAATGATGGGATAATACTTTAATTGGACTCCGAGAGCCTACACAAATGGAAGCAAATGGATCCATATAGAGTCCATTAAGGTTCCATTTGTATACTCTCAGAGTTAAATTAACACTGAGGAGTTTTATTACACACTCACTTTTGCTGTCAACTTGTTTATTCTTTCTCTCGCATTTCTTCTTCTTCTTCTTCTCTCTCTTTCTCTCTCTCTCTCTCTCTCTCTCTCTCTCTCTCTCTCTCTCTCTCTCTCTCTCTCTCTGCTCTTCCCCTCACTCCTTTGGAAACATATCCTCATTCCGTTTTATTTATCTGTCTACCCGTGTTTTTTTTTTGTTTTGTTTTTGTACAGCCCCTCATCCCACCAACTCCATTAACAGTATTCCGTGTCGGATTTCTGTCAACAAAGCATGATGAAATGAATAAGTAACGACGCAGCGCAGGGATATTTTTACATTTCATTATTCCTCCCAGCTTCATTGTTGTTGACGTGCACGTCGTGCACGCTAAGCAGCCTGAACTATATCTGCAGTGTGTGGGACAGCCGAGCCGCGGAAAAACTACCAAATTAGATTAAAGCGGGAAGCACATCATTGTAGCTATTTGGAACAGCAAGAGCTGTGATGACTGTATTATCCTATTTGGGCCTAGAATGTGTCATTGTGACTCATTTCACAGAGTTTCCATTTACAACTTATATAACGCCATTCCCATACCAGTGGTGCAAGAAGTATTTTTACTTGTGCACAAGTAGCTATACCACAATGTTGAAATAATCTGTAAAATAAAAGTTCACAACGTCCAAAATGTATATGAAAAAAAAATCACAATTTGCGTCCTCACTTTTCCGTCTTCACTTTTGTCTTCAATGTTTGTGTTTAGTTGTTTACACAAACCCGGAAAGCAGGGCATAGGAGGGGCTAGCGCCCCTCAAAAATAAAGCACACTCAAATCTGCAAAATCTTTTTGTTTTCCTCTCTCCAAGATATCAAACATCCAAAGTGTAAAATATGGCTTAATTGATTAATGTTTGTTTTGTAATAATCCTATATTAAAATCAGCTAATTGGCTCATAGCCATAAACCCACCTGTGAGACGTAGCAGAGTACAACTATACAGTATTGACAAATTGCCATTACTCAAGTAAAGGAAAAGTATCTCAACATTTTACTTACGCAGAGTACTTGACTATAGACATACCAACATTCCGCCACTGATGTCATCCCTATACAACATCCCATTAGTCTACTGTAACTTTGTTTTGTTCTGGCGCCCCCGCCGCCCCGCCCCACCCCACCCCCCCACACACCCTTCCTTGCCGTTCTTGGTCTTCACACCTGCCTGGCTCACAAGCTAGGTGCTGTCACAGCCGGCGTGATGAGTGACAGGGAGGCAGTGCGATGAGGAAGTGAGATAACCCTGTCAGGCAGGCAGACGGGGTGTCAGCTCTCTTACTGTGCCTGCTGAAGCCTGCGGCTGTAGAGACAACAGTGGTGCAGGAGATTGACAACACTCAGGTCCATTAAACTGAAGCAGCCCACAGTTTGCGTAGCGAGGCCAGGCTGCCTGCCTGCCTGCCTGCCACCCGCTCAATATTTCATAGCTCCCCCAATAGCCTACAGGGTGGGTGGGAAGTGGGAAGGTACAGTAACGTACAGTAAAAAGAAGAATAGAGTCTGCACGTACACTGGTGATACGGAAAAAGCTCCTCTGAAGTTTTATTGCTCATCAACGTTTCAATCTTATTGGATCTTCATCAGGACATGCACATGGGAATAAACATACGTTTATATAGTTCACCATCTACACACCGATAGGCTAAGGGCAAGTGAGGTCACAGCAGTCAACTCAACTCATCAATTGGCTGGCATTGCAAGAAATACATTTAAATATAAAGTGTGTACCCATCCCAGAATTCAAAAAGCAATACACATATTTACATTTAAAGTATCCCTAGACTAATACATTATATAAATATATCAGGTACTTAATATACTATCTGTAGAACTTACAGGCCATTCTGTTACCTGCCAGCCACCGTACTTAATTGTTCCAGAGTCAGTATATGCGCATTCGCCAGAAAGATAGTATTACTGTTGTTAACAGAAGCCACGTTACTGACCGAAGGCGTTCCTGAAAGTATTAATGAAACTCATGAAAGAAACTAATTGCTCTTACTGAACACCACATAAAACATGGTGTCAGAAGCAGTGTTGATTTTGTCGACTAAAACTTAGACGAAAAATGTTCGTTGACTACCTTTTTTCACTGACAAAAAATAAATGGAAACTAGATTAAAACTAAGCTATGATGACTAAAACTATGAGACTAAATATATTGACAATTTCATCAACAAATAAAAACTAGACTAAAATGTTAGGAAGGGACTAGTGGACAAGAGATTACAGTAAGTCATTTTACACTTAGTTGTATGCTGGTGCAGCAAGTGTAAAATCAGCCATTACGACGGCATCATGGCCCGCCAAAATACATTTTAGTTGACTAAATCAACTGTAGATTTAGTCGACTAAAATCACATGACATTTAATCGACTAAAACTAGACTAACACTAAAACATTCCAGGTGACTAAAATGTGACTAAAACTAAATGAAGTTTCATTCCAAAGACTACGACTAAACTAAAATAGAAATGTGCTGCCAAAAACAACACTGGTCAGAAGTGGGATACGAACCCAGAACACCGCATATAAAACACTGTCCACCCTGTTGTTGGTGTTTTGAATGAATAATAGGCTCTGCGCTTAATTGTAGTTCCAGTTTTCAAAGGCTGGCATACCCGTTTCCTGTACCAGTTCAGTGTCCCATAGTCTTCGTTTGATTTGCTCAGCAGCAGTTTTGAACTGGAAACACACAACACCTTCACGTGCTTCCCGTTCAAATCTGGTGCTGAGCCAATCAAACAAAGCTATGGGGAAATTAATCCAATGCCTCAGGATCGAGTCCCATGGTGGACAGAAACATATTTTTTTCCGTTGAGTTTAGGCATAATTTGGCCACATTAGGCATACTTTTACTAAATTTATGTTTAGGATTAAGGTTAGGTTTAGGCAACGTTTTACTGCAGAGGTTAGGATTTAGGTTAGGTTTAGGCATAGTCAAAAACGCTTAGTCCAACTGACACAGCCGAGCACTCTCTACCCCCGCTTCAGTCAATCAGAAGCCGCGTCCTACCCTGACTATCCTAGGAACGCAATCATTCAGATTATGCACCGTGACTGTGTGGAACTGGGCTTGTTGCCTTGTGAGGTGATGAATTGAAACTGACGATGGCCTCAGGTGAACCTTTGACATTAGTTAGTGTGTTGAGGAGGAGGACATGGAGCCAATAGAATTGCCATGGTTATCAGTGATGTCACGGCTGGCATTTGGGCCGGGACAGCTTTCACTTCCAAGGAAATGGCATTTAGGTTTTTGTCCCCCGCTGACGTGTTTTTGTGTGTCTGTGCATTCGGGTGCCATTGTCTGGGTCCTTCTTTGTCTCTCTCTCTCTCTCTCTCTCTCTCTCTCTCTCTCTCTCTCTCTCTCTCTTTCTAGTTCTCCTTTTATTATTCTCGCCTTTTCTCTCCGCTTTTTTCAAGCTTTCCTTTGTTCTCGTTTTCTTCCCTTTCCCAATAATTTTGTTATTATTTGTTATTATTTTCCCCCTGTCTCCTCTCTCTCTGAGCTATGCCATCAGATATCCTTATACTGAGAGGCAGTGGTTGGTGGTGGAAGGCTTGCTCAGATTATTACTATACTAAATGCCTTCCAATTCAGTAGTTCTCAAACCTTTTCAGGATCCTCAAATTGATACATATTCGACCACAGAGTACAGACCCCCATCTGAAAATGTTCCAGGGAACACCAGAAGAGAATTTGTGTAAAGACAAAATCAACATTATTCAAACGTTTTCAAACACAAAAAAAGCTCACAGTGAGGCGTGCATTGTACTCAGAATTGTACAATACTTGAGTAAATGTGACTAAATGAGTTGTCAGTTCAACTCTAAAAGTGTGAAAATTGAACATTACAGGTCCATTTTCACAATTTGAGGGTCTAGTTAAAGCTGTGGTGAAATGACTTTTTCTGTCACTTTATGTTGAAGTTTCAGTCTGAAACTCGACCAATGACGGTCCCATCTCTTCAGGCTCTGGAACGCTGGACTCTGACTCGCTGCAGCTGAGTGCAGCAGAGGGCTAGTGTTTCTTTACCATGCCACTCAAGCGTGAGCCAAAGTGAAACATGTTTGTTACTATGTCGCTTATTTCTAACCTATAAGGCTTTCAGGCACATAGTGAGCTGATTAAGTTTGAACTGAGTATGCTGTGCATGGGCGTTGGGGGCGTGTTCTCTCCTCCGCGTCATCAGTGCCCATACCCGAGGTGGGGTTGGCGAAAGGGCCTTTCTGTGTGGAGTTTGCATGTTCTCCACGTGTCCCCTAGGGTAGGTATACCCTCACAAAAACATGCAGTAATCCTGGTCTCTAAACTACCTCCCCCTGGCCAGCCGGGTGCCTGATGGAGGGGAAAGGAACTGGTTGGAATAACGTGTTCCTTGCACGCACTACGTCCAGCCGGGGAAATTCCCCCCTGTCAAGTGAAAAGAAGCAGCTTGGACTCCTCATGCATAAGGTCAGTCCGCTGCCCTCCCCAGGTTGGCAGAGGAAGTGTAGCGCCCAGGATTACAGATAATTGACGTGTTTTTGGGTGAAAAAATGGGTTGCAAAATCGTGGGATAAAACATTTTAAGAAAAACAAATTGAACTGAGTATGCACTGTCTGGCCATCATCTTGATTTGGAATGGTATATAGCATGCAGCCAAGAGTTTTAAGCATTATGTTATACTTTAGCTATTGAAAAATAGCAGATCTACAAGCTCATAGCGCGGCACCGAGTGCCGCGCTACGAGCTTGTAGATCTGCTATTTTTGAGAAATCATGAAAATGTGGTGCAAATTTGAAATATATATTCTTTCAGAGTGAATGTTTTTAACTCAAATCTTTGCTTCTGGGGAGGTTCCTGGAACAACATATTTGCAGATGGGGGTCGGAGGCCAAATACATATAATTTTTGTGGTCCTTGACATGAAATATGAGCACCACTGATATAGAAACATGGGTTTTTCAGAAAACTGTCAGGATTTAGAAGACATTTGTAGAATCTTTTCTCAGGTCTAAATGGGTTAAAATCAGGTGTGAGTGGAGTGGACGAACGTGAGCTATGGAAATCATGAATGAAATCAAGATGCATTTTTATTCATAATAGTATAATTTATGTCATCACACAGTACGTTTGCATTACAGGTAGTAATTACAAGTCTAATTTTAGGGACTTTTGAAATAAAAATACATGCAAAAAATGTTTTTGTTTTCTTGTTTTTTTGCCATCTAATGATAGATATGTCCTCGTTATGACTGCGGGTATGCTCTAAAAGTATGAAAAATAATAATATTTTTCATTGTACCACATCTTTAAGACTCATTTCGGGGGTGGTCTCCACGGAGCAGTGCTATAGGCTATGTGAGGGGGAAAGGTTAACTCTGGCCTTCCTCATGGAGAATGACCCACCGTTACTTCAGTGCACAGAACTCTCAGTATCTATAATTGAATCATGGAGGCGCTGCTGGCTGCTAACTGGGCCCTAGGCGGGAGAGTTCATGGAGGAGTAATGGCAGCATTCATGACATCACAAGAATACGAATAGGCAGGGAAGTAACTAAGTACATTTTGTTGCTTTTGGGGCAGAAACCTCTTATCTAAATTGTATCTTTTTGTTATTTTCCGTAAATTAACGCCATAGGCTACTTGATCATGCCACACAACTACAGCGTCACACAAAAGTATAAAAAAGTAGCAGATATGATGCAAAGTGACGCGCATTGTGAGCTTGATCTTCTCTTATCAATGACCTTTGTGTCCATGTAATGAATGCACATACCCATGTGAGTGTGTCAGTATATGCTGGCGTGTGTGCACCAGTGCCCCATGAGGTGAGGCACCGCTGCCTGCGTTTTGTTTGAATGTCTTCCTAGGCCTATTGCAGATACCTCCTCCCCTCCCTCTCGCCGCGACCCCTCTGTCACCTCAGTTGCGTCTCAGTTTGAGGTAATTGGCCGCCGCTGCGGTCCAATCGGAATGAAGTCGTTTGCCACCGAGCTGCACTGATGACTTCTCATGCCGGCTTCTCTTCCCGCATGGAGCCTCCCAATTCACCATCTGTTTGTTTCGATGAGCGATGCGAACAAACACAAATGTATTTATGCGTGCATGCGTGCAATCAACTGTGTGTGTGTGCGTGCGCATGCGTGAGGCTACAGTACACAGACGTTTGTGTGTGGGTGTGTGCTCCACATATAAGAGGCGTATGTGAATCAAAAATGTATTTGGGCGCTTACTCATGGCCCTCCTCTGAGCTGTGGCAGCCGTGGCGAGCAGCACAAACGGTTCTGATTGGTAGACGATGCATAAACATCAATCAGTGACGTGTCATTTGGGACTGGTCGGATCCAGAAGGGACCTGCGGGTCATGCCAACTTACAGCAAACACAAGAATTGCATTCGGAGTGGCAGCCGGCGCTCCTCACACGCACACAGTAAACGTGCGTGCGTGCGTGCGTGCGTGCGTGCGTGCGTGCGTGCGTGCGTGCGTGCGTGCGTGCGTGCGTGCGTGCGTGCGGGTGTGCGTGCGTGCGTGTGGGTGGGTGGGTGCGTGGGTGGTTGATTGTGCGAGACCGTATTTAACAGCCATGCTTTACAGCTTAGAAACGGTGGCACTGATGAAAAGACATGGAGGCGCAGCTGGAGGTGGCAGAATTGAGGATGCTACTGATTCTCATTAGGAGTGACAACAAGGAAGGACAAGATCAGAAAATGAGTCGACTACATTTAATTAGAGCAGTGGCTCCCAAAACGTTTTTGCTCGAGACCCGAAAAGAGAAATGTGATGTGGTGGAGCTGGAGTGACAGATGAGATGATCTGCTTCCATATGTGTACACAGTGGGAGTTACATTAACACTCAAGGATGTTATATTATATATTATATTTACTATATGTGACTGCAGGGAAGGAGCAGCTTAATGATCACGCTGACGGATTAGAGGAGTGCATAAAAAATGGAGGCGGGGTGTGTGTGTGTGGATGTTGGACGGTGAGAGAGAGAGAGAGAGAGAGGAGAGAGAGAGGGGAGGGAGGGAGGGAGAGAGCGAGAGAGAGAGAGAGGTCCAGGCCAGTCTGAAAGCTGTCATCATTAGTGTAGATGAGAAGAGAGCACTCACCAAGCACACTCTTTTATTCATGGACACCTGTGGGGGTATTACTGACTGACTGACTGACTGACTGACTGACTGACTGACTGGCTGGCTGACTGACTGACTGACAGAGTCACTTATAACCTATTTTATCTCTCATAATTGTAACTTTGTTGTGTTTTTCATAAATGAACACCATAATTGATCATACTGCAGTACATCTTCACACAAAAGCATCAAAAGTAGCATGTCACAATGCCGCTGCGTTGTGAATTTATAGTTGTCTAAGATGTATTTAGAGAAATGTCCAAAATATATAAGGACGCCAGGTTGCAATGAAGTAAAGGGAAATAAACGATAATAAGGTTTGTGGCAAAGGGGAAAACTCTTTGGCCGTTAGGAAAGGAGCCGTCGATGTGCGTCGCTGTTTCCAAGTGAAATGGCTTTAAAAACAAAGGGATCTATTTTCGTCCATGCTAAACCCCTACCCTTTGCCTTTTTAATATTTTAAAAAGCATTTTTGAATTGTTCAACTAGCTGATCTACATCGACATGTTGTCAGCTGTGTCAGACACGTTGTCAAATGTAGATGTCCTCACAAGTATTGTGATTAACTGTGTGTGTGTGTGTGTGTGTGTGTGTGTGTGTGTGTGTGTGTGTGTGTGTGTGTGTGTGTGTGTGTGTGTGTGTGTGTGTGTGCGTGTGTGCGTGCGTGCGTGCGTGCGTGCGTGCGTGCGTGCGTGCGTGCGTGCGTGCGTGCGTGCGTGCGTGCGTGCGTGCGTGCGTGCGTGCGTGCGTGCGTGCGTGCGTGCGTGCGTGCGTGCGTGCGTGCGTGCGTGCGTGCGTGCGTGCGTGCGTGCGTGCACACGTGCGCCTGAGTCTGTCAGTCGGTACAGTGCACGAGCACAGTGTCCTCATATAGTCTTTGTTCTTCCTTATTTGTGCTCCTGCCTTTTCCTTTTTTCGTTGGGATTTTGTCTTTTCCTTCTTTTGTATTGTTTCTGTGGACTGAGACAGTGAGAAGCGGTCCAACAGTGTTCTTTATGGAGCCCGAGGAGGAAAGCCTTTCACTCGCACTTCTAAGACCAGCCACCACTGACTGTATATATTCTCCATAACGCCACAGAGACTCCAAGCCAAATAAATATTTCATGTCCTGAATCCAATCCACTCTGTAGACTAGCGTCATGCCGTACCTCTCTCTCTCTCTCTCTCTCTGTTTGTGTGACTACAGCGTCACACAAAAGCATCAAAAGTAACTACCTTTGCTGTTTTTGAATCCTGACGATTATTAAATATGGCCTACGTTGGCCATCATTATATTGTTGATTATTATGATAGGTAGGAGGTATAGGTAGGTAGGATCTGGTCATTATCCAACATTTCTTTTCACATTGAAGTTATTTTATAAATGTAGCCTTTCTTCACGTTCCAATGTCCAATGGCAAATAGGCAAATACACAAGGAAACTGTTAATATCAATTGTTTGTGTCACAATGAATCGTCAAGTAAAACGTAACAATCGTGCCAAACCTGCTCTCTCTCTCCCTTTCCCTATCTCTCCATCTCTCTCTCTGAATGTTGTCAGCAGTCATGCTCGTTATCGTCTCCCATCAGAAGTACTTCTGTCTCTATCTATTCAGCCATTGAAGCTGGACGCTGAAAAACAAAACAAAAAGAACCAATTAGTCAGGCAATTAAACTGTTGTTTTTTCCTCCTGCGCTCGTTCCTGTGTCACTGACTAATTGCATGTTCAACCTGCCCTCCAGTGCTCGCCTTTTCTCTCCATTTGGTCTTTCCCTTGATCTGTAATGCGTTTTTTTCCCTTTGAAGTTATGCAAAAAGAAAATAGAGGCAAAGATTTTAAATGCATCAATATGCCATTTTATTTCTCTCTCTGGCCCTTTTCCACCAAATTAACTTTGGTTCTAGAACTGGTTCCGTTCTAGATTCATGAAACCTTGTTGGTTTCACAGAACCGGCGGCCATTTTTTTGGTTCCAGTTCTGAACCACCTTTTGAAGTTCTGAACCAATTCATATTCAGTGGAAACACTCTGAACTGGTTCAATATTAGGCGGGAGAGAGAAGAACTGAACCGGTTCAACCCCGTTGGAAAATGGGCCTCTCTCAATTTGCTGCTTATACGGTCTTCCTCCATCTTGTCTTTCTGTCTCCATCTCTTCATCTTTTTTCCAGGTCGAGCCTGACTCGTCATCAATCACGGCCATACCCTCTCTCTCTCTCTCTCTCTCTCTCTCTCTCTCTCTCTCTCTCAACTCAGATTTACCTCACCTGTTAGTCGTTGACCTATTCTGCGCCATGCGTGTTATTTATTCATCCAACTGGCACAGTCAGCGATACTGTAACTGTAAAAAAAAGCAGATGGACAAACATGTTGTTTGTAGATCTGCTACTTTTGGATACTTTACTACTTTAGTGTGATGCTGTAGTATGAACAAGTAGGATCCAATATGGAGATAAGAGGTTTCTACCCGACAGCGAACGATGACCAATAAAGCTATTTCTGGACAACCGCTGATCCGACCGACCAACTGCCCACTCGGCACATCAGTCCCTCAGGTTCTCTGCGATACGCAAGTTTGAAGTCAATCGGTCAAACAGTTGTGGAGATATGCCGGGGTGGAGGCGGGGAGATTCTGTGCATTTTTAGACACAGATATTACCTTGTCGTTTCTCTCCACTTCCCCCGTTTGAGATTTGATGTCACTTTGTATGCTGCTGACGCCGTAGCAGTTTTATTGTATGAATGAGTTCCACTCTTGACATCCTCGGAGGGGTCTTTATACCGCTCTGAAGCTGCAAAGATTGTCTGTGCCGTATTGTTACTAAACTGTACAATGTGATTCATTTTTCTCCTGTTTCCACTCGTGTGTTATCACTCACTGCACTGCATCCACTGTGCTGTTTAATACGTGTGAGAATAGGAAGGTCGTTGTTTCAACAGGCTAGAGAGAGACAGAGAGATTACAGCTATATGCAAAGATGGAAACAGATTCTGACATGGAAGGAGATGGAGAGGGAGAATAAGGGGTGCGTGCGTGCGTGCGTGCGTGCGTGCGTGCGTGCGTGCGTGCGTGCGTGCGTGCGTGTGTGTGTGTGTGTGTGTGTGTGTGTGTGTGTGTGTGTGTGTGTGTGTGTGTGTGTGTGTGTGTGTGTGGGCGCACTCACGAGCGTGTGTGTGTGTGAGAGATTATGGAAGGAGGTAGAGCCTGCACGCCAGTTTCAGGCAAATCAATCGCACAGGATCTTCATCAGGTCAGTATGACCTGTTGGAAATCCTGTGAGATCAAAACGTTGTCGCTAGACTCGCTACAATAAAGTCAATCCTTTGCCTGAAAGCGTGGATGTGCGTGTAATAAGGCTCTCCCCTACCATTCAGGGTTCGAACGTTCGCTCGTTAGGGTTGGCACTCGAATCTTAATTAATGGGCTTGAACCATTCGTTTATTTTTTTATTTTTTTATTTGTATTTATTTATTTTTGTATTCCTTTTTTTAACTCAAAAAAATATATCTCGGCGAGAATGCGATATGCATAACTAGAAAAAGTGCCCTTCTGGGCACAGGTCTCCACCAGGAGGATAGGACTGTGTGAGATGTTTAGGATTAATATAAACATGTTTTTGAGGCATTTTGTTCCAAAAATGTGTTTTGCTAAAATCAACCTGTTGGTGGCGCTATAACAGGCCAATGTGAAAAGGGTGGGATATATTCCTCAGCCTAGTAAGAAAATGTGTGAAAGATTTCACGTAAATTGCATGCTGCGTTCATGATTTGAGGCTTTTGTTCAAAACAGGGCAATCTTGCAAACTGGGAAAGCTAATTATAGGCAATTAGGATGGAATATGAAATATCGGACAGATCCGACTTGAGCACATGACCATAGAGATAGTGTGTAACGATTTGTGAGATTTTTGGACAGAATCTGGAGGAGTAATATAAAAAAATGTGTTTTACAAAAGTCGGCCTCCTGGTGGCGCTATAAAAGGCAGATGCGGAAAATGCAGGTCAACGGTTTGTCCTTGGCCTCTAGGGAGTGTGCATGCAACGTTTCACGCAGATCGGTGCAGTTTTAGGTAAAAAATGTGAAAAGCTGCCTCATGGCGCTATAACAGGCCGTTCTGGAAAATGTGGGGCAGAGGTTCATCGTTGGCATCCAGGGAGTGTGTGTGCAAAGTTTGGCATCGACCGGGTTAACGGTGCCGGAGATTAGCTGGTAACAGACGGACGGAAGGACGGACGGACACACGGACACACGGACGGACGGAGTGCAAAACATACTCTCTCCCCATGCCTTCGGCCTGGTGGAGACAATAAGAGTACTATGTTCATGTTGTGTTTACATGTTACATGTTTAGATGTTATTAACAATCAGGAGGGCACACAACCGGTGCGTCAGTGCGCATACGTTGTCAAAATGTTTTCTGCACGGTAGATCAAAGGCATGCAAGGCGCACAGCTGAGACAGTTATGTAGAGAAATCTGACAGGCATTCAAAAGGAACTGAAATGTGATGTTAACGTCCTGTAAGTAGACTTACCCTACGTTTTAACAGCGGGAGACCTTAGAGACCCACGGCGAGCGTCGCTTGAATTTCATTGGCTATCGCCCAATCGCCCACTATCGCCGGGCGACGTCGCCCAAAAGATGAATTATTTGTATCTTTTCGGCCGACGTTCCTCCACCCACTTTTCGACCATCGCCTGTTCGCCTGCTATCACCTCTATCACCAGTAGTTTCCGGGTCCCATTGACATATAATGCACTTGCACAATTTGTCTGGCTGTCGCCCGCTGTTAAAACATAGGGTAAGAAATAAAACTAGTGTTGACTAATCATTACATGTGGCTCTTATTTTGAAGAGGAAGTCAGTGCACAGGAAGTCCATTTCAGTTGTAAACAAGCTACTATGACACTTTCCCAAAGTTACTTGCTCCTCTCATAGTCATAGTGGTAGACGCTAAATCACGCGACCATAATTATTTACAATATGAAAACCATGCATCTTGAAAAACACTGGGATTACTTATGGAACCTGCAGCAGTAGGTGAGTAATTACTTTTACCTATGTTGGAAGTTTGTTTTAGTTTGGTTGAGCTGCTAACAAACGTCCTCCTGCTGCTTAAAGACTAGCCTACACAAATACACTGTCTGTGAGCATCTGCCCATCACCCATGTGTGTGTCCACAGACTCCACAGGTAGAACTCCTTTAGCTTTGCTTTAATAGAAATAAAGTGCATAAAGTAACCATGACATTCTTCCTGTTTTCTCTGTGCTGCTGGTAAAAACCGTGTCTCCACGTAGGTGCATAATTCCCCCACCACACCTGTCCATAATTAAAGCCTAGGCCTGGGAGGCGTGCCCGTTTGTGCCCAAAACAATAATTCAATTAGCCAATAATCAAAATCAAACTATTAAGGCTAAATAATAACAGAAATAATAATCAGAAAATACAAAACTGTGAAATGGCTTCTATATATAGTATAGTATGTATAATTTATATAAGTTACGTTCTTCGCTTACGCATGATAACTACTTTTTATGTATGTGATGTATTGCCATGCTTTTTGTTCTTGTCGCTCTGGATTAAGAGCGTCTGCTAAATGCCTAAATTGTAAATTGTACTCTGACGAGTGCAGCGGTTATTGCATAACCACTGGGAAGGGAACACATCCCCAGCGGGAAGAATTGTCCCAGTTTTAGTTGTGACTGTACTGACTGTAATAAGAAGGATGGGACCAGTACAAGCGTGAGGTTCTCTCTTCCTGTGTGTGTGTTCATCATAACATGACAGCTATAGGCTCTGCTCGTTTGTCCTTCTATATCCTTCTCCTTCGCTGCTCCGTCTCATTCCTCAACAAATGGAAACCTTGTATGTCCAAAACCGCTACTTATATAACATTGTTCAATCTGGCAAATTATTTTGGGGGGTCCCCAAATTATTCTTTTTTTTTTTGCAACTGAATGGCTGGAAAATGGAAGTGAAGAGTTTACATAGTACACATAGTAGGCTACATGCATAAAATGTCCTTAATGATTATATCTGGTTTCAGTATTCATTTATGATATATTATCTCTATTATTAAGGTTATTTTTGGAGTCTGTATTGGGGGCGGGTGGGCCTCGCGAGACATGGCCAAAACATTTCCGGGGGTCCCCAGCCAAAAACATTGAGAACCCCTGCCATATATGGTGAAGGCGATGCTTCTGTATCCTTGTTGTTGAGTTTCCCACGTTTGTGCATCTACTAGTGTGTGTGTGTGTGTGTGTGTGTGTGTGTGTGTGTGTGTGTGTGTGTGTGTGTGTGTGTGTGTGTGTGTGTGTGTGTGTGTGTGTGTGTGTGTGTGTGTGTGTGTGTGTGTGTGTGTGTGTGTGTGTGTGTGCGTGCGCGCGCGCGTGTGCACGTTTTGCTGACTCAGACGAGCCTGTGGCAGCAGCCTGTGTCCTATCAGGGCTGACATTAGATTATCCTCAGAGATTGAGCAGCAGATTTGATTAGAAAGAGAGGCTCTAATACAAGGGTCAGGAAGTGAAACAGAATTAAGAGCGTAATGGAGAAGCACGTCAGTGCTAACTAACGCTTATGGGACCCTCCCGAGGCCTGTCCTACAGAAGAAGACATGCCACATCCACATGTTGTTTCAACTCGCGCCCCCTCCTTTTTTCTGTCATAAATAATATCCTTCTTGGTTTTTCTACACGTGTGTTTGTGCGTGTGCGTGCGTGCATGTGTGCGTGCGTGCGTGCGTGCGTGCGTGTGTGTTTCCTCCGTCTGTCCGTCGCCGTAAGTACTGCCTGAAATGCGTGCGTCTCGCTTCTTACTTTTTTTTAAGCGGCTGTGAAATGTGCGCATACTGTTTTCACTGTTATTTGATTAAACTAGTCCTTAGCCGTACAGTCAACAGTGTGGGTAATGCGATTTAATAGATCATATTGTTGATGTATGTAATTGTGTGTAATAAGTCTGGTTTGCCCATCGGTCAAGTAGTACAGGAAAGGTGCAATTCTGGGGAAATTGCAAAGTGTGGTTGGCTCGAAGGCACAGACGGAAATATAGGCCCCTCCCACTGATTAGGAGGGGATCTATCCCCCAAAACTCATGTTTTTGCAACAAATGTTAATTGTTTTTGCATTTGCGGTGCCCCCTATGGATGAAAATGGAATTGGACATTTGGCTCTGTTGATTCAACCACATGTGATTTGGGGTGGATTGGACATTCCGTTCATGTTTTGTGGATTTTTTTGCCTCCCACTAACTTTGGAAGCTGATTACGGCCAAACAATACGGACTATCAAAATTCTGCCTTTGGCCTTTTAATTGGATAGGTCCAGAGATGATGTGTACCAATTTTTCTGAGGTTTGGACAAAATCTGTAGGTGGAAGAGCAAAAATGGTGTTTTGAAGAACATTCAAAATGGGGGAAAATCGCAAATGGGCATGGCGTATATGGGGAGATGCGTCATGACACAAGGACTCCAGGGGAAGAGACATTCTGTCCTTCAGTCGGCCACCATGAGGCTAATGTAATTATTTATTCAATTAATTTGAATAATAATTAAGAACCTCCCCTCCAAGTGTTGTAACTGTAGAGTAGACCTTACGGTTTCTGAGAGAAACCGTAAGAAAAAAATACTGTGATTTCGCATTTTCCCATTATAAGGCTATAGAGAAAATTAATTCACTAATACATTTAATTAACAGTGTTCAATTTGTTTGATTGAAATAAGGGCTTCATTAAGACCTCCATAATATAATGGTCAATGCCTGTGTGGAAATTCAGAACAATTGGTGCAGCCAAGTGAGGAGCAGCGACAGTGTTTCAGACATTCATTCAGACTTTCCTTAAAGTTTATGTTACAAAAAACTAACAATCACAACAAGCTTCTGTTTGGTAGTTTGGTAGTGAATCATTTTCCATAGAAATGGCCTATTCTGTCAGTAGATCAATTTGGCCTGTATGACCATGTAATTTGTTTTAATTTGGTCCGTTTAACAAAGTCCTGTGTGAACGCTAAACGGACCAAAATCTAAATGCAACAATTTAAACTTTTGGTCTGTGATCCGGACCTTCTAAGCGAACTTTGGGTGTGAAAGCGCACCTAAATTATCTGGGGACTCCTGTCCAGGACAAATATACAAAAATAATAATAACAAAAAAGAATGAAGTATACAGATAAGTATTTCAAAGCCCCAAAGACTTGGTCTTCCATTCCAACACAACATGAGCACTGGAGGAGGGAAAGAAAAAACCTAATTAGTACTGGTCCTAAAGGATTATCTTCCATAAAAATGTACAAATTGTCCCCATATTTCAGCTTGGGCCATTGCAGCAGGGCCTATTTCTCTTTATCCCCCCTCCTGCACCCCCAAGTGCTGAGAAAGGGCAAATAGGTTGAGTGGAGTCTAACGCGACACTTTGGTTCCATGAGTGCACTTTGCAAGCGGCCACCAGGAGACACGTTTTATATTCATGAGAGAATGACCTTAACGCACTGTCCCCTGCAATGATTTATGGGACGCAAGGGTTCTGGGCGGCGCGGGATGCATGATGGTGTGTGTGTGTGTGTGTGTGTGTGTGTGTGTGTGTGTGTGTGTGTGTGTGTGTGTGTGTGTGTGTGTGTGTGTGTGTGTGTGTGTGTGTGTGTGTGTGTGTGTGTGTGTGTGTGTGTGTGTGTGTGTGTGTGTGTGTGTGTGTGTGTGTGTGTGTGTGTGTGTGTTGTTTACATCCCATCCCCCAAGAACCTATCATCATCCCACCTCGACCTCGCAGACGGGTCATTATCCAATCAGGTTGCAGACCGTTATCGCGCGTACCCACAGCATGGACATAAAGAAAGGGATCGGTGCGTGCACACATTGAGTGCACACACAACACGAGCATAAAACAAAATAACAGCATAATCCTGGCTCTCGACCTCAGATGTGCAGCAACATGAGGGCACGGTTTGTGCTGAGGGGTGGATTTCAACCACTTATGCCATTTGGATAATTGGCTGGGAGGCAAATGGCATAATTTCCTTTTTTTTAATTAAAATTCAAATCTTTCTGAAAGTTTGCCCAAAATGGCAATGCCAGGTTTAATGTGGTTAAACCATCATATAAGGTTGCTGTCGGGCAGAAACCTTGTATCTGGGGTACCCGCTGGCCTATAGTGGTCCAGGCGCATCATGCCACATGGGGGCTCTGGGGGGGCAAACTCTGCTGGCACTGGGCACTGGGGTAGCTAGCGGTAGAGATAGAGTTAACGACAGAGATGATAAGCATACAGTTATTATTTTTTAATATTAGATATGGATGCGTTGTGAGCTTGTAGATCTAACATTTTAATTGTCGAAATATTTTGACAGTGAAAGTGGTCTTTTTAAAAAAAAATATTGAGCCCTGAGCCAATGAAAAGTATTAGTCATAAACGTATACAGGCATGGTCACGGCCACGTAAACATATTCTGAGATTATGTAAGAGCATATCCTCCCCAGATCCCAAAAAGTGGATGGATCAAAGATATCATGTAAATAGTGCCATATGAACGGATGCTGGCAAGAGTATATGATAAGGAAGGGGACAAATGGAATTAGGCATGGGACAGCTTTTTTGCTTGCTACAGTATAAGCAGGACTCAGTAATCATGATGGGGTACGGCTGTGACTATATGTTCTGTTGTGTGACGTACATTACCTGTGGTGGGTCATTGTTTTTAAGTAGGCCTACCATGTGCCAGACAATAGTATGTTTGTGATTAAAAAAACAAGCTCTATGTTGGATCCATTGGAATCACATGTTTTTTTTCTCCACTTCCTGAAAAGCAAAGGTGTTGGACATATTAGACTACCGCCCGATGACGGTGGCTATGTTATGCAGAAAGGCCCAACAGGTTCAGTTCCAGTTCACCAACATCAGAATGAGCAGGTGACGTGATCCAAGTGACTTTGAACGTGCTACGATTGTTAACACAGGGTGGTTCCAGCGTCTGGAATGCATATCAAACTGTGGATCCTTGAAGTCAAAACAGATTGATAATCAGTGCTGTGTAGAGTTTACTGAGATAGGGGTCAAATCTGGCGACCGCAGAACTGTCAACAGTATAGGAACCAGGTGTTCCTAAACGTAACCTCAGTAAAACTAGGCTAAACCTGACCTTATTCCTATAAACTTAATCTCAGTAAAACTATACCTAAACCTAACCTTATTCCTAAACGTAACCTCGGTAAGACTATGGGCTCGATTGTGTGCCATTCTTTATCCGCAAGTAATAAACATTTTCCGTGAATTACGCATTTAGGAGCTTCCACTGTGCGTAAACGTTATCTTGCGGCCACACACCCACTATTAATTTTGCCGACACCTATATTTATGGGTGGAGGTGTGTCTGCAGGCGTGTCGATGCGCTTTCACTATATTTGCTATCTTATGCACACAGGTTTAGGACAATGGAAAGTGCCTCTTCAAACCACCCATAATGCGAATCCATTTGATGTGTTTTTGGATGCATATGGTTCACAGCGGTGGCTGTGTTGGTTGCGGAATGGATGGCAGATAGTCAGATACTGGACACACAAAACAACCCTCTGTATCTAATATAAATGTATTCCAAGGCAGCACGCTTTGCTCTTCCATAAGGCAAGATCCAGGGCATAATGGATTATGGATAATAGAACTCTTAAAGGGAATGGCAGCTGGCACACTGATTGGTTTAAGTTGCGTACCCTATTCCTAACATTAACCTCAGCAAAATGTAACGTCAGTAAAACTATGCATAACCCTAAACTTCTTCCTAACCTTAACCTCAGCTAAATGAATACAAGAATATAATACAAGAACCACTGGGGTGAAACAAGGGGGGTGAGTGTGTTTTGGGCAGAACGTTAATCACTCACCTTTTTACATTTTATCCACTTTATTCTTTATTCACAAAACCTTAACTTTGTTTTCGGACAGGCTTGCCTTGGTTCAGTGAGATTATCGGAAGTGGGAAAAAAGGGGAAGGGGGAAAAAATGTAAAACAAGAAAATAAATACAGAAAATACCACAATATAAGCACAGACTAGCTCAGACATACACCATATATCTCGGTGATTCAGTGCTCATGAATATGGAGGCACTACAATAAATGACTCTAAAGCTCACCGTAGCAAATACTGTTCTGCAAATTACCCAGCTGCATCAGAGGAAATTATCATTATCATATTAAAAAGGGTTTACTGAAATACCAAATGATTCTGAGCAGGAACGCTGGGGAATGCGTTAAGGATGCAAATTTACCCACACACCACATGCAGAGGCATGCCTATGCACACCTATGCACACACGCACGCACGCGCCCACGCATGCACGCCCACAGGCAGGCAGGCACGCAGGCAGGCAGGCAGGCAGGCACGCAGGCAGGCACGCACGCACGCACGCACGCACACACACACAGTCAGTGTGTCGTTTGGATGTTGCGCATACATCTTCATATGAGAGTCTCTAAGGGTGTGTGCGTACACTTATTCCAACACCATAATCCTAACACGCACACACGCACCCCTTATTCTCCCTCTCCTTCCATGTCTATTACTAGATTATTTATTGACCTTCATGGGAGGTCACATTACATTCCTGAGTGTTCATTGTAACTCTGAGAGTGTACAAATGTATACCAAATTTGGTGTGCGTTCTCACACCCATTGTCCAGTCACCTGGCATGCTGAAGAGGACGGATGGTTTGGGATTTCAAACCTCTCTGTATACAACTGGGACCGCGATGGCAACTCATAAAATAACAGAATTTGAGGTTAAATGCAAACACTAGGGGGCGGTACTCGCCATCCCCCTGAGATGCCCCATGAGTGCCGTCTCCTCAGGTGACGCGACGTCATACATCCCCATTCCCTGTATATTTTGGCTATTTACATTTTGATTACCGAATACCGGTAAAATACGTGTAGATGCTTCCACTGAGGTGGACTTGTAAACAAGCTGGAGCACTAGACGGATATTAAATTGCTTTCCACCTGGGCCAGATATAGTGTTAGCTAAATGAATACAAGAATGTAATACAAGAACCACTAACACTAACACTAACATGGTGTTAGTGTTATTGTATCAAAGAGTGATGTCCAGGATATTACTCTGCTGAAGCAATGCATGGCACGGGATGGCGGCCACTCTGTGTGTGTGTGTGTGTGCGTGTGCGTGTGCGTGTGCGTGTGCGTGCGTGCGCGCGTAGATCCGAGAGAGAGATACTGTAATGAGGTGTCTCACCCAGTGACAGATGCTGGCCTATTAGTTCAGATATGGTGAATAGGCCTGGGCATTGTTATTCTAGGTGCATATAGTGGAGGATGGTAACAAAGTACATTTACTTGATTACTGTACTTTAGAAAATGTGTATGCATGTAGTAGCCTTGCCGAGCCATGAGGCCCGAGCCTATCTCCTGTTTCTGTAGCGTGAGGCAGCTTGATGTACACCCCCTGGTGTACATCAAGTACTGGACAGTGGACATGATGCTAGTATGTCGCAGGGACTTACCCCCAATCCAACCCTTGATGCTGAGTGTCAAGCAGGGAGGCACTGGGTCCCATTGTTTAGAGTCTTTGGTATGACCCCCCCAGCAACACACTGGGGGGGTCAGCAACACACACAACTTACATATTCTGGACCATGTCTCACCCTCACCATGAGTGTACAGCTTGTATTAGAAGTGCATCTCATCTGAAGCACATCAAATGTTTATTCATGGGAGACGTTGTTATCTTGTTAATGGTGTCAGAGGTAATGTATTATTCACAGCCTCTCACTGATAATATGCTGACCGGCCCATGCTTTCATGGTCCTCTCAGCTCTACAGCATGCATTGTAATGGGATTGAACTAAATCAGTGTTGATTTTGTCAGCAACTTTTGATTTAGTTTTAGTCATAGTCCTTTGGATAAAACTCCATGCAGTTTTAGTCATATTGTAGTCATCTGAAAAGTTGTAGTTTTATTGTAGTTTTACAGTTTATTTTGTTGACAAAAATGTATTTTGGTGGGCCTTGATAAATCTGCTATTTTCAGAGCGCAACACCTGCGCACAATATGAAATTAGTGTCTTTTAGTTCTACTGGACCTCTTCTCCACGGGTTCCTCACTAACATTTTAGTCTAGTTTTTATTTGTTGACGAAATTGTCAATATTTAGTCTTAGTTTTAGTACTGTAGCTTAGTTTTTAGTTTTAGTTTAATTTTGAGACTTGAAGAGGGATTGTTTGGAATGGCGAATACATTTTGAAATGGGAAACAATAACCATCATGATATGACCATATGCAACGGTACTCAGAGTTAGCCTGGCTAATAAGCCAGACTAATATCACACAACACTGTCGCGGTATATTAGTCTGGGCTGGCTCCACTTGGATTTCATTTCCCGGGGGGCGGGTTCAAACATTTTCTCTTCGACGCAATTGGTCAGAGCTACTGTCAGTCAAAGGTCTCAAGCATTGAACGTCACTGTACCAAAGCCCGCCCATATTGCATACCGTGTCCCGATTGGCCCGACCTGTTCTCGGTTGTAGGAAAGAGGCGTGCTACTGAGCCTCGCCAGACCCTAATCCGCTGGCAGGCAATTTCGGTCTGGTTTATTAACCAGGCTAACTCAAAGTAGCAGTACTGGCCCAAGGAACTACTTATTTCTATGTTTTTACAGAATTATTATGTTAGTAGTTTTTTTTTTATACTGCACTGCCATGACAAACCAGTAAACAATGTTCAAGGGTGTGTTGCACGGAATGACCCCCCAATTAATATGATCCCTCTCTCTCTCTCCAGCCTGATCTCGTCCAGACGTTACTACTTTGAGGTCCTACACAAACAGGATGACAAGGGCTCGGACCATGTGGAGGTTGGGGTAAGTGGGAAGCGCTTTTAAGACCAAAACAATCTCTCTCTCTCTCTCTCTCTCTCTCTCTCTCTCTCTCTCTCTCTCTCTCTCTCTCTCTCTCTGAGTCTCTCTCTGTCTCTCTGTGTGTGTTAAGGTGGCCTTACACTAGCCGATTCTTTTCAATCTGAAATCTGATAGCACCACACACTACAGGATAATCGGAGCGGGGCAGAGCAAATATCAAACATGCTTGATGTTGATCGGGTCGATCCCGATCGCGCCCCGAGCAGATCGATTGAGTCGGGCACCCCCCGAGCGTCAAAAAATGCCCGATTATCGGCTAGTGTAAGGCCACCTTTAGTGTTTGTGTCTAAGGTAGAGGGGTGCACAAAAAGAAAGACAAAATCTCCTGTGTTTTCCACTCCATGTGTTCTATCATATGCTCCTCTGGCCCCTGGCCCAGTGAGATGGTGTTGGGGGCTCCCTGTGTTGCTATAGGCCAAACCTCTGCCCAGTGAGAGGGTGTTGGGGGCTCCCTGTGTTGCTAGGCCAAACCTCTGCCCAGTGAGAGGGGGCCAAAAGCCCCCGGTGTTGGGGGGCTCCCTGTGTTGCTAGGTCCAAACCTCTGCCCAGTGAGAGGGGGCCAAAAGCCCCCGGTGTTGGGGGCTCCCTGTGTTGCTATAGGCCAAACCTCTGCCCAGTGAGAGGGGGCCAAAAGCCCCCGGTGTTGGGGGGCTCCCTGTGTTGCTAGGCCTCTCCTTATGGCCCCTGGCCTTAGAGTATATGAATAGAGACGGCACCGGATTTCTCCTCTCATCCACTTGCATTAAGTTGCTCAAAAGCGCATGAAGCGATTTCACTCCTCCTTCCGAGTAGGAACAGAGTGCATTCTGGGAAGAATTGGGCCAAATCGTGAACGCGCTGTGCTGTTGACTATCATTGCACGCGTTCACGTATGAAAACGCGCAATGATAGTCAACGGACCGGAATTGGCCCAGAGCTGCAATACCAAATTCGGCCACTATGTCCATTTCGCCTCAGGGTTTCCTCCGGGTGCCGTCTCTATTCATATATACTCTAAGCCCCTGGCCCAGTGAGAGGGTGTTGGGGGCTCCCTGTGTTGCTAGGCCTCTCCTTATGGCCCCTGGCCCAGTGAGAGGGTGTTGGGGGGCTCCCTGTGTTGCTAGGCCCCCGGTGTTGGGGGGCTCCCTGTGTTGCTAGGCCCCCTGTGTTGGGGGGCTCCCTGTGTTGCTAGGCCCCCGGTGTTGGGGGGCTCCCTGTGTTGCTAGGCCAAACCTCTGGTGCCCGTGCAGAGGGGCACAGGACCACTGCTCACTTTACACCATGTTTTACTGTCTTCAGTGGTGGAGAGTATGCTTGAACACTGTAGCCGACTTATAGGGATATTTAACTTTCAAATAACATAAATATTTTTTTTATGATTTGTACTTGTATTTGTACATGAAACATTGACAGACATAGACAAAACACAACCAAATAAATGCATAACAAAACAAACACATAACAAAACAAAACAAAACAAAACAATATAACGATGCACAGAAATATCCCGCAGTCCACCCCAGCCCCAATTCCAGACATATTCCTTCAGTGTATTTTTCTAAAGTTGCAGCCCGTTCAGAGCTCACTCAGAACCAGAAACTAATCAGAGTCCTGATACGTGCATATGGTAAAAGCCCCATTTTAAGTCATAGTCGTCCATCCTATTGAGCAGCCTGTATGACAGTCGCTCGTAAGCGGCCAATAGTCCCATCGAGGCATCCCAGAGGGATGGAGCAGGTGCAGATGGAGCCTTCCAGTCCTTGACCAACAGCCTCCTACCTGACATAATGGCCGTTTGTAACATAAATATTAAAAAAGATGTGAAAAATAAATGAAAAAAGTAATGGAACAATCACTGCCCTCCTCACACATTAATGTTCTGTGATTTTTCCATAACGTTTTTCATTTATCTTTGATACATTTATTTTTACGTTTATTTCATTTGAAAGTGACATATCTCTTTAATGAAATACTTTGAGTAACGATACTTTGCTTGAGGTCTTTTTTTCTAACTCATGACTTTCACCCCAACAAAACTATTATACTTTTGACTCCACTACATAATATTACATTCTCTCTTTCCTCTGTACTTCCCACACACGCTTCTTTGCCCCAGTCCGCATCTTCATAAAGTTCTCTCCCCACCCTCACCCTTTTGTAAGTTTCATTTTCTGCCATTTGCACACCGTCTCTCTCTGCACTGGGACGCGTTCCGGGGCCCGAGGCGCGCGTCCTCGGAGAGCAGCGGAGGCAATTTTTTAAGAGCATACGAGAGTGTAGTGTATTAGACATGGGAGGGCAATATGGAAGGAGAGATCTGTGTGACCGCGTCTCCCCCTCAGCAGGCTCCAGGTGATCGGAAGCCTCCACATCCGTCCCTCCTTCCAGAGAACTGTAAAGTAATTTCCTTATGTTGCCTCACGCCTTTTCATACTCCCCATAGCTGTACGTTCCTTTTCAACCCCCCCTGCACTGTAGCTGTTGCTGTCTTTAGTTTCTGCCTCTCTCCATTAACACGTACGGGTATTTGGGGGTGTGGCCGAGTCCGCCATTCCTTCACAGGGTGAAACAACACATCTTTCACCATTGGAATCGCATTACGGAACGTACACGTGGTTACATTGTATGGGTTTATTTCGTCATATGGTGACGTATAGTGCAGGTAATAGCAACAGATCTTGTGAACATTTTAAACGGGACCGCCAAATATTCAAAACTTTCCCTGATTCTGCTATTATTTAAGACACACATCTGAATCAAAAAGGGAGTCAGGGTTGATCCCCTTCCCCTATTTGCTCATACAATATGACGTATCTGTAGGCAGAAGAATACTTGGGTAGACCAATGGTTGAATGAACCACTTAAGCCCTGTTTAATAGTAAAACAGCTCATTTACATAAAGCTCACTTGTGAGTGGAAATGGTGAAATAAAAACATATTGATTGATTGACGCTTCACTCAGTTCACTGCATCATTGTGAAGTGCTGAAAAAGTTGAAGCTGGGTCATTTTTTGTAGCACTTTTATGCAGTCAGTCTGGAGCTTCTGTCGCTGGCTTCCATTGAAAATGGCCTGTTTGCTATGTAACCACTGAAAAAAATCAGTAACAGTAATAAGTACAACAGATAAACAAGTGCAGCAAGTGCCTATATAAAGTGTCTATGAACAAATAAAAACAACTTTATTAGGGGGGAAACACTTAGACAAAGGAATAAAATAAAAAACGGTGGAATGAACTAGCTGGGGGGTGCATTTCACATGGGGTTGGGGCAGACCATTGTCTGACCACGGACTTTCACACTTGCTGCTTCAGTATGTTTCGCATCGAGGACAGCTTGACAGCTTGAGCTTCGTGCTGTGGTGAAATCTCCGTGAGCCTCTGCAAGCCTCTACTCTGCGAGACATGTTAAGCTGAAGCAGCTAGCATTAAATGCGTTAATTTCTTTGTAGTTAATTAATCTCAATTAACGCGTTAAAGTCCCGGCCCTAAAAAAAATACATATTTAGCCCCATGATCGAATGCCCCCACCAACCCTGTCAAAAACAGCTAAAATCCCTAAAACGAAAGAAAGCAGCAAATGAAAAAAAATAACACTTTCTCTAATAACAACCTAAAACATGAACCTTGGTTGAAAAAAAACTAAAGTTGGGCTGTTATAGCGCCACCATTTGTCCTGCATAGGACACTGGACCGTGAACCTCTCCAGTCTCCACCAAGTGTGGTAACTGTAGCCCTTATCTATGGTCTCCAAGAGAAAAATGCTTGCATGTGAGCTGTCACCTTTTTGAGTGGTGCAACCACTCCCCTGAGTTATGTGTGTGGGTGAGTGGCTGGCTGGCTGGCTGGGTGGGTGCCTGCCTGGCTGGGTATGAGCACGAAAACAGCATGGTTGTTTTTCACCACCTGTGCGCAACCTAACACACACACAAACACACACGCACATATTAACTGTATATATGATGATTTTGGGTGTGCCAGTACAGTACAGTACAGTACAGTACAGTACAGTACAGTACAGTACAGTACAGTACAGTACAGTACAGTACAGTACAGTACAGTACAGGGACCGGCACACGGTAACTCTGTCATTTCTCAACCGTTTCGGACGTGGGGCGGCTCGCCGGAATCGGGCCGGCACCCTGGGTGCGTTCCTGTGGGTCTGGAACTCCCCCCCCCCCCCGGGAACCCCCACATGGAGTTGCACCACTCACTTCTCACTTGCACCACTCACTTGTGATTTTCCATTCTTGTCAATGGGAAACATTTATTCACTAATTAAATTAAACCATAATTAAATTAATTAACCCAGAAAAAAGTATCGCTTAGAAAAATGGAAGCATTCAAGCATATGATTCCCGATGAAGCCGGTCGGTTTGACATAAGACTTGTGTGTGTGCCGCCAAAACTGGGAGGGGTATCTGCAAACCTTTTTAATAATAATGATATTTAAGTTGCCCAAGTACTAGTACTAGCACAAGTACTGGGTTGACACTAGGGGAAGCCACACTGAGTCAGTCAGTTGTTCAGGTCATTATCTTTTTGTGTTCATAAATCATGGTGATATTACTACAGTATACTCCATTGGATTTATGTTATCAATAAAGTACTTAATCCGAGGCATTTTATCCTGGTTTTGTAGCCACTTGTGTGGGTGTGTTAATTAATATGTAATATGTTAATTAGGGGGCGTGTTCAAAGTCACCATTCTCGATATATTGCAAACTGAACAAAACATTTTCACATCCACTTACTGCGCCTCGACAACTGGTTCAAGTTGAGATGGGTGCCTGCTGTTCCTGTGACTCTTGTTGTAAAGGTAAGTCAATTTATATATTTTTTAGGAATGCAAATTTATGCCTTTGTCTCATGTGGTGCCAGGTGTGGGGGTCTGAGTGGGACCATCACCTGTACTCACCTGGCAGGTACAATCTCTTTGAAAACCTGTTTAGTGATTGTACAACCATAAAGTTTAAAAATGGGACACAAATTAAGTTAGTACAGCCCGACCACACTTTGTTCCCACTCAATTTAAGCAGTGTGATTACTACTTCCCTAGGAAAGTGAACAAGAGTCAATTGTGAATGATTTCCGCATCATGTTAAACCAGATTCTAGACTGACAACCTCTCGCCTAAATAGTCTGTGTTTCCAAGAGTTTGAGAGAGATTTGACTTGAGGTCTGAACTATTATAGATAATTTCAAGTGCAACCCCCGTCCTCTCATGTTTTGAAACATCACTACACAGCTTGAACACATATATTGCTGTTAATGCTGCACGCAATGTTGAAATGGGTCACTGATTTGATTAAAAAAATACATACATTGATTTTACGGGCATATTACCGTTAGTAACGTCTTTCAGTTTTATAGTGTTGTTATAGTGTATGTCTTTTGCCTCCCTGAAATGTCATTCCTGGAGACACCACTGGTGCCAGCATAAGTGATAGGTTATGTTATTTCTGATAACAGATAAGAGATAAGAGACTGAGACAGACTGTACACACTCAGGCATTCAGTATGTTTAGTAAATACAGTATTTTGCTGTATTGCGAGAATCAGATAGGTCGACCGTACATAAGCATTCAAACGGTTCTCTCAATGAGGAGAAAATGGACAGTTTTAAAGCTGTCTTTATCTATAACCGTAACCATGACAACGTACCATGGTTCATCTTACAATAGTTTACAATAGCGACAATTGGTGCTCCAGTTTGACAAACATAGTACAGCTGGTGTTTAACAATTAACAGTCTATAATACTGCTTCCCTTTGATTGCTGGGCTCTTAATCCATTAAAAACCAGGAAAGCATCTGTGTCATTTTAGATTTTAGCTAAATATATCACACACATACACACGTGCACACGCACGTGTGTATGTGTGTGATATATTTTTGATATATGTGTGTGATATATTTGTCAAACATTAGCTATTTTGTTTTACTTCACACAATATATTTTGATTATGATGATGATGATGATGATGATGATGATGATGATTATTATTATTATCATTATCATTATCATTATCATTATCATTATCATTATCATTATCATTATTACATGTAGTAGTAGTAGTAATGTTTTAATATATTTTAGGAGAGGACAACGAGGACAACTGCTGTTGTTCGTTCTGCAAATGTATAGGACATTGTTTGTGTTTCCTTTGTAAAGTCTTGGACGAAGCCGCAGACGACTGACTACACAAGAATGCTACAACAATTTAGCCACTCGTCAAAATGGTAGGTGTTTTCATTGACGTGCATCACAGTTGTAATGTCCAGCCTCATATATAAGGATTATTTTTTATTTGTTTCATGGTTGTTTTGTTTGTACAGTATGTTTGTGTATAGTTTCATGTTACAAGGGGGACCACAATGGAAACAAGCAGGCTTTTTTTGTGTCCATTTGGTGTTTTTTAAAATGATGTCATTTTTTTGTAATTTTCTTAAACTGCCAATAAAGTATTCTAAGCACACCTTTCTGCACCTTTCAACACAACAGAACATTTAAGTATTGTTTTAATTGTGGTGACAAAACATGGTTCAATTCAGATTTTGTATTTTTTTTAATGAAACAATCACTGGATGTATCTGTAGACAAATAAGGTCTAAACTAGCAATATTCATATATTCCATCAATGGAGACGTTTTTCTAAAATGAGTTGTAGGCTCATCGGGCACATCACCATCGCTGAGAAGGAGAAGACTGACGGCCCGCAGCTGTGGCTCATTGCCAGCCATGTTTAAAATTCCTCTCTGCCTCTCTG
>NC_136810.1:28381591-28394091 GCF_951216825.1 Electrona antarctica
TAACAGTTTTGGACATACGAGGTTTGCAGTTCCACCCGACAGAGACGATATATTTTGGCTAGCACAGACACTATAGCTATAAAACAAAATCTACTTGTAGCGGTTTTGCTTGGGGTGCCACTTTTGTCAGGTTATTGAGTCAATCATTTTCTTTATAGGTTAGTCAACCTCACACAGAACTCAAAAACACAGAACGTAATTAAACACTTGTATCTTGAGTCGTCAATAACAAATACACAAAAGCAAAAAACATATGTGTCGGCCGACAAACAATAAAATGCTAACCAACCAAAGCTCAATTCAATTAATGTCTATTTAATAGTGCAGTCAATAAAAACAGAGAAAAGGGTTCCTCCCAGAACACCTACACATTCTGTCTGTTTCCCTAAAACAAAATAATATTATCTTACAGTTTTACAGTCACTTCACTTCAGGCTCCCCTGTGAGTAATAGAGTATATTGGAGGTCTGACCTGCTCCCCACTATCTGTACTTTTCTCAGAGAAAACGTATAACTTTTTGTGTACATGAAGAGCTGTGTGCTCTTTGCCGAAACCTCCGGGCAATTACATTCCTGGGAGTTCTTGGGCTCACAATAGGCCTACTCAGAGTTCACTGATGCAGCAGCTGTAAACAGATCGCTGACTGTTAATTGGACTCAAGTGACTGGTAGATAACCCCGCAAAAATCCATGAGTATATCAACCTCAGTTTCACTTTAGTTTCTAGGGCACAAGTTCGCAGCTGTAAAAGTGGGTTAAATTATTTCTTTACTTTGAACTGCACCCCAGTGTCTGCAATTTTTCATATAACGCTATATTCGCTCTAGGATGTTCTATGTTTGTGACGCCATGTGCACCATATATATATATATATATATATATATATACTCTAGATGTGCTTATTTATATCCTATTCTGGTTAGCAACTTCAGTCATGACTCATGTCCTCCAGCCACCTCTGCTCCTCTTTATGTGCTTAATAAACTTCAGAACATGCCATTTGAACACATGGATAGGCCTTGAAGTACAGTTGGACTAGGCCCACCGACTGTTGAGCCTATACCATTGAGTATTGACAAAGATGGTCTATTTATGAAGATGGGCAAACTTCATTGGAGCCACTACAGGCGCAATGGACTACAAATCCTACAAATGGTCTCCTAAGTAGGCGTGGTTTGCAACGTCATGTCACGTGGATGAGCATTGAGAGCATTATATGGCAAATGTCATGATTCCCATTTCCCAAATCAGCCCCCATCAACCAAGAGTCTAAGACATTTATGGAAAATTATATTATTAAGCATTGGAACACACATTTTATTTCACTTTTAATATGTCCATTCATTTCACATTATAATATTCACATATTGTCATCTTAAATATGGGGCCAGAGCCCCCTATGTGTTGTCCGTCAAATTGCAGATGGCCAGAGAGAGGCTTCCGGACTCCTCTCAAATCTCACGAGAGTTTGTTGCTGGGATAAAGAAAGGTTGATAACAAAGTAGATTTTCTCCTGTGTGTCTCGCTAAAAGAAGCCATTTTAGTATGAATATCTTGGAAATATTGTGTGCCGTGTGATGATTGGGTCCAGCATTTTGTTCAGTGACTATGGAGCTAAAGAATGGATCATAAGCTGTGTTCACGTTCATTCTCCCATTGGAAATGAATAGACTCCAACATTCTTCCCATCTCCTAATAATGTGTCCGCCCCCTTCACGCAGATACGGGACGTAAAGTGGAGTTCGTTCCTCTTGCTAATTTTCCTCTTGGGTATTGACAACGTCTACGGCTCATATTGGTCATATTGATGGAGTGAAAGGATTGATGGCTGGGAATTCATTTGAGTTTTGTTTTTCGATTGACAAACAATAGGAATCGTACGGTCCAATGAAACAAAATCAATAACCGACAGATATAGGCTAGTAGAATAAAGAGAGACATTTGAATAGAGAATGTAGGGCTCTGAAGAAAGCCCCCTGATTGCACAAATAATATCCCCAATTGAAATAATTAAATAATTATGTGACACCCCTATTGTGAGTTAAATATGACATGGCCCATGGTGTGGTTTGAATCCAAAGCATTGTTCAGTTTTCCATTCTTGTTTCATTGTTGACATGTTTTGCTTTTATTGTTGTGAAGCACTTTGTGACTGTCTGTGAAAGGTGCTCTACAAAATGTACTTTCCTACTTACATCCCTGTTCAATAATTCTACATGCCAATTATTTTTTTCTTCCCCCCAAAACATATCCCTGTGCAGCTTTACATGTACCTTTGCCCTCATTTAGTAATCCATATCCTATGAATTATGCATACATTTTGATCCCCCAGACTTTGGATAATCCAGCAGTATCTACTAAGAATATTCACCAAACGCACATGCTGAAAACAACAAGCCAATTTTAGTTCCTCTTTGACGGGACGCACGTCATGTTGGGTTCCAGGCATAGATTTATAAATAATAGAGACGGCGACGGATTTCTCCTCCCATCCACTTGCATTGAGTTGCTCACCCAGCACATACTCCCTTTTCACCCCTTCTTCCGGGTTGGAAAAGTGGTGGCCTCCAGCCATTTTGGGCCTAAAATGAACGCATCGGGCCGAAAGCATGAACGAGCACCGTGCGTGCGTGTGTGAATGTGCGTGTGAGTCATGAACGAATACTGTTGAGTATTGGCTTGCGCGTCCATGTTTTAGGCCCAGTGCCACTCGAGCTGCAGTAATCGCTTCAATGCTCTGTATCCGGGGCTTTTGGTTCCAGGGAGCTCCCTGCATACTTACATATATACCTTATTGAATAATGCTGCACGTACTGTAGTCTCTTACTGGCATTCAGTGTGTGACGTCACGCCTGGTCTGAATTGTGTGCTCTGTGCTAGAGCTGTTTCCAGTGAGTGGCCCGGTTGAATTATGTTTCTGTAAGAAAGCACAAGCTCAGAGAACAAGATAGCGTCACATATTCTGAAGCTTATTAAGCTTCAGAATATGAAAAACAGAGAATACAGTTTGCAGAACTCGCATAGGCTACATGCGGACAGAAGTTACGAGTCATGACTAATGGAGCTTAGCAGAATGGGATATGAATAAGAACATTTTAGAGAATACCAGTAAGACGCCCTGAGGGCGAGAAGCGGGCGAGGTCGCGTGAACGCATCCGCCATGACGGAAGACTTCTGGGCGAGCGCTGACACTTTGGCATGGGGGGTCAGATCAACATACAGTATGGAATTAATTCTGTACTGGCCATATAAGGAGCGTGTCTTGAGTGTACAGGGTTTGATGAGGTCAGATCAATTTATGGAATGTCAGCTCCATATGTGGAGATCTAAGGGTGGCAGCGGGGGCAGTGTCTTGAGTGTACAGGGGGCTCAGGTTTAATTTTCGGGCTTGTTGAGAACTCTACTAATAACTTTGGGGCAGGCCCGTCTAGAGTTGAATGGACAGGTATGAGTCAAAAGGGAGACATCGAAGAGGAAGGGCGTGTGGGGTAGGATCAACATATGGAATGTCAGAACAGGCTGGCTCCATATATGGAGATCTAAGGGTTTGAGGTTTGAGGTCAGATGTAGAGTTGTTGGCCGGCTCCATATGCAGATCTAGGTGATTCTCTCTTCTCCTTGTATGGTTATCCAGGGTTAGATGAGGTCTGTGTTGTGATCTTCATATGGAGATGGCCATATATGATGGCGTGACGTGTCACAAGGCGTGATGTCACGTGGCGTGACCATATATGGAGTTGTGATGTCACGTGGCGTGACCATATATGGAGACGTGATGTCACGAGGCGTGACCATAATGGAGACGTGATGTCACGATGCGTGACCATATATGGAGGTGTGGGTGACTGACGGACGGACGGACGGACGGACGGGAGATGCAGGTTTTCATAGTAAATGCAACCTACCGTCGCAATAAACATCATAGAAAGCAGTTGTATTTCACAGTGGCATTGCATATCCTTGAGTCTGCACTGCTTGATAAAGCAGCACACTTGGAGTCACAAACAATTCAATATTACATGATGGATATAATTCACGCTAGTTTTATGATATATGGCCATATTTATATTTCTTCTCTGGTGGTGCTAAACATTTTTGACCCGACGTGTCGGGCTGAGTTTTTCACAGTCATTGTCAAACTTTCTTTCAGGAGCAAAATATCCCCCCTTGGGCATTTGGCCCCTTCCTACCTGAAACACACCCCATCCAAATCAAAATAATTAATTACTAACACAATTATAAGATTGTAACGCATTACAAACTTGTGTTGAATGAATCAATTACAGACGAATAAAGCAGGTATCCTCATCGCCCACAATAAAAACGTTACTACTGCTGGTTTTCTTTCCCCTGGAGAAGACAGTGTAGATTAGAACGTTCTGGCCATGAGGCATGGTACAGTGATGGCAACTCATTCATTCTCTTGCCCCTGACCTTTGTTGATGATGATTGAGAAAGTCAGCACAACACTCTGCTACCGTCGAGGTGTAAAGGTCCCAGGCTCGCAGCTCGGTCATGGTGATGTGCTGTGCTGTTTTAACAACCCTCTGTAGAGTCTTGGTATGCAGCGTGCGAGCGGATCATCTTCCATACCAAGCAGGCATTGTCTCGCTGCCTCAACAACTGTGTGCCCACAAGAAGTGAGCAGCTTAGCTCAGGTCCTGGCTGATGTGAACCCAGACGAACCTGAACAGCTCAGCTCAGGTCCTGGCTGATGTGAACCCAGACGAACCTGAACAGCTCAGCTCAGGTCCTGGCTGATGTGAACCCAGACGAACCTGAACAGCTCAGCTCAGGTCCTGGCTGATGTGAACCCAGACGAACTGTCCGCGGCAGCCCTGTTGATGTCAGTGGTGGCATGTGCTTTATGCAGCTCCCTGTAGGACAGTAGTGGCCATAATCTGGGTCAGTAATGGACTGCTTATTCAAAGTGTCCAAATTGGAAGAGGGTAACTAAGTAAGCTGTAATGTGATGTCTTTAACAATATGAACACTATAGACCGATTCAGAAACGGGTCCCCTGGTCGCAGAGGACGTATTTCCTGTAGGCGGAGACGACATATCTGCGGTGTAAACTTGCAGGTCTTCTACTACATTAGAAGACCTGTTGGCGTGACGTGTCATGGTAGAGTGACTGATGTTAGTCTGCTCAAACGTTACTCTTTTACCTGCTTTTTACTAACACTAACTTTACCAAGATGCCCAGACATCGGGATGAACCTGTGTAGTTTATGGCATCTCCAACAGTAGTGGCAACATTCAACTTTGGAGAAAAACGGAATGTCAAAAAATACACCGCGGTGACTGAGACCAGAGCCATAGAGTATTGGTTGAGACGAAGCAGTGAAAGGTCCTGAAAGATACATAACGTCAGTCTTACCCAATACCCAATCCTTCTGTTGTATGAACACAAGGCTGCTGTACTTTATTATACCTCATACTTTAGTTTAAATGCTTAGTATGTAGTAGAATACCTGCAAGTTTACATCGCAGATATGTCGTCTCCGCCTACAGGAAATACGTTCACTGCGACCAGGGGACCCGTTTCTGAATCGGTCTATAATAAAACAACAAAACAATGATTAAAGTTAAAAACAGGAAGCATTGGAGTGCAATGACTCATGGGAGAACTAGTTATTTCATTCTTAACTATGTACACACTCTTACGCTTTCCAAATGTTTTTATGAACAGAATCAAACATTTTATGGTCATGATTCATCAGGAGCATGGTCGGCTTTGTTCTAGGCTTAATATTAGGATTCCCATTAACGCCTCGGGATCCCCCAGGAGGAAGTTACTTTAATGTTGCTCTGGAAAGGGAAGTCTGGAGCTCTCTGGTGGAGCTGTTGCCCCCGCGACCCGATTACGGATAAGCGGTTGAAGATGGATGGATGGATGGACTTTTCTACTGCTGGAACCTGCACCATGGTGCAATCTATTGGACAACTGATCTGCTGTGAAGTCAGACACAAACAAAATCCACAGCTTCCTATAGTGAGATGTGTGTGAGTGCACAAGCATGCGTGCGTGCGTGTCTCCGGGGCTTTGACCCTGATGGGACAGTAGCAGGGTGCCGGGCTCTCCGTTGATCCCTGCAAAAAGGAAGGGTTCATCGGACATGACCTTGAGGAAGATTATTTACAAAGACAAAGTGAGGCAATGCTGCAACCCCGGACAACCTGCTGTGCTGTGCGCTCAGCATGCACAGCATGCGCTCTTCCCCTAGCTGTCCTTGTAAGTCAGTTTTGGTTTGTGCGTGTGAGCGTGTGTGCGTGCATGCGTGCGTGCGTGCGTGCGTGCGTGCGTGCGTGCGTGCGACTAATAAATATGCATGAAGGAGCCTGCCTGTAAAGTGCTTAATATAGTTTGTTGTACGCAGTGTTGTGTACCGACTGTAGCTTGCCTTAGCGGGTAGGTAGTAATCAGAAGGTCACCGATTCACCTCCTGGCCCCGGACTGTGTGTCAAATTGTCCCTGAGCAAGACACTTAAAACATGCAGTATAGTAACTGCCCAGCCCACCAACCCACCAACCCACCAACCCCCACCTGAAACGGAATCAATGTCTCCCACGCGATTAACAAATATCTCCCTTTCCTTTTGTTGGTGAAGAGGTTTGGTGTAGAGGGAGCTGAGTTGCCTGAGTTGCAGAGCCAACTCAGGTCCGTTTTAATTAATATTATTTGTATTACCGACCGTAAATATTTCCAAATAGTAGCCCTGCCTCAAATAGCCGCCTGGTTCCTTTTAAACACTCGAGGTCCAAAGTCGATTTTGCATATTAAACGTCTGGGCTACTATTTGGTAATCACTTAAACCCTATATGGTTGACCGGAGTGCCTCAGGGTTCTGTACTAGTGTCGCAACGTGTTGTGATACGGATGCCGGGGTTAAGTGATTAAGTGTGACAATAGACTAGCTAGCTACATGGCGGAAATAGTAGCACTCGATGGAAATTAATCACGGAACCTGACAGCGTGCATCTATGCAACGTTCTGTGCATAATATGCACGTTTTTATGTGCGTTCTGAAGCTTTTTTTGTGATGGGCCTTGGGCACGTGTTTATATTAGTCCTCTCAAGCCCAAGGGCTGTAAAATGACCCGTCTCCCCCGATTACACCCTGTGTAACCAGAAGTGATGTGGTAATTGCAGAATCTATTTAAAAGAATTGTAGCACTTCTCTCTCCCTTCATGCTCTCTGGCCATACAAGTCAAGCCGCTCCACTCTCATTCTTACGGCTGAAATCAGTGTTGCCATGTCTGCTTATTATAAGCGACTATATGGGCTTGTTTGTCTGTAAAGTTGCTTGTAAATATTGGTGGTTGCAGGGTTTTGGGCTTGTTTGTAAAATGTACGTAGTTGCTTATTTGGGTTTGTTTCCTAATGTTGGTCTTCTGAAACATTGTCATGTCAAGGAACCCGAAAATAAATTATTTGTCACTGTCAGGAGGAAACCACCTAACTCAATTTTTTAGGTTTTAGATTTCTTTCCATGAATCAATGCTATTGAACACCCTTTACGTCAGTGTGTTGGTTATACAAATTTGAAAGATTTTAAAAAGTGCTTTAGACAAAACCGCTTAACTCCATTGGACCCTCAAACGGTGTGGCTAAACCAACTAACTCCACCACTTCTCCCCCTCTGATGCAAGTGATTGAGAATACATATAGTCACAATACCAACTTTGATGAGGCAGTATTGCTAAAAATATAAGGTGTTCTTAATTTCCTGAAAAATTAACATTTTGGAGTTAGGTGGTTTCTTCCCGACAGCGGAGATATATTTGTTCACAGTCCCTCGGATCAGAAATGGAGCCCAATATCTCAAACTTTTGCTTAATATAAGTATAGTACTTGAGTGCTTCGTTACTTTCCACCAATGTCCTGTCTCACCCCCCCCCCCTCACATTCATCTTGTCCTAAAGCTACATTTCATGTGTTTCTGTCTCTATCTGGAGTTTTCCTCTCTTCTCACTGGTTAATGGCTCAGTGTGCGTGTGCCAAGGCAGATGTCAGCATCGCCTTTGGCGCTTTGAAGATACAAAAACTAATGGCACACTGAATAATGTTCTGCACTCCTGCTACTCAGTTCTATTTAAATGTCTCTCTCTCTCTCTCTCTCTCTCTCTCTCTCTCTCTCTCTCTCTCTCTCTCTCTCTCTCTCTCTCTTAATACTCTCTCTCTCACAGTGGCGTCCATTCCTGCCTGGTTTGAAATACGAGGTGATTGACTCTGCCTACATCTCCCTCTACACAGGTAAGAACCACATGTACTGTGAGCAGTAAAAACAAACAACGAATCGAAACCAAATGGACCCGTAAGGCCCCTGGTGGATAAAAAGCATCACGTGATTACAATTATGTATAGTTTGATCCGCACTGACTTGAATGGAGTGCGGAAGGTATACTGCAACACACGCACGCACACATGCACAGTTGCACGCACGCACGCACGCACGCTCAAAAACTAGAACCATGCTCAGAAGGATTGTGAGGCTCATTTTGTTTTTTGTTTTTATTTAGGTTTCAGAAGGTAAGGTGTTTTTAGAATCGGCCTCAGGTCTAAATGGGTTCATAATTGTTTCTCAACTACACGTGGGGCTCTTTTAGTGTCCCGGGATGTGGAGAAATTATCACCTCATCTTGTCTAACAAGCAAGCACACAAAGTGGAAATGCTCCAATGAAGCCCAACTCCATTAGTCTGGTGTTGTATTGATCAGGAGTTTGATGTGAGCCTTTTTAAAATTAAGATACATTACACTTCTGTTCTTCAACCTTAGGGAACTGCAGCCATTAGACCATAGATTGTAAAATAAAAAATAAAAATAAAAAAGAAGAATAGACACAGCAAACCACTTTCCATTACATTCCATTCGACTTGTTTCCCAACCTCGCTGAGTTTAATTAGACATCTAGTTTTCAATTAGTTTCCAGTGAACATGATTGTGTTGGCACGGCAGGCACTATGAACACATTTGTGTTAGTCATGATATGAGAGCCTAATCTATGAGCAATTTTTTTTTTATGCCTATGGCATTTAAAAAGAAATGTCATAGATTGACACTTCTTTGAAGTTTTTGCCTGTTATTGGATGGGGGACAATTCTTTAGCACTTATATGAACTTAGCACCTATAGGGACTGCACCTTTCAACGGAACAGAACGTGATACACATCTACAGTATGTAAGCACTCGAAACAAGTGTTATTGTTTGAACTGTGGTGAAAAGCGGAACACTTTGGAAGTGAATGTTGAAAAGTGGGACATTGTAGTGTTGTAGAGATATTTGTCAGGACTTGGGACAACCAGCTTGAAACCAGGACAATCCCGGCAAAAACCGGGACATAGGCCTACGGTCTGCTCACCATAGTTGAAGTGGTTAAAACGCTTGTGTTCCAACAATAAATAATATTTTTTCATTAATAAATGATTGTGAAATGATCATACTACAGCGTCACACAAGCACGAAGCTCGCTTGTAGATCTGCTACTTTTGCAATTTCTTAATTTGAATCCTGCAAAGTAACGGTTTGGGCTATATGAGGTTTCCACCCGACATGCAGAGACTATAATAGTGGCTGAGTGATGGGCTGCGGAGCAACGGGCATGTTGCCCTTCATTCACACATAATTGAGTTCACACGACAAAACCATTGAAGCATGCGAGAAGAGCCGTGGTCACTATAAGCCCTCACCTGTTTCATCTTCAGTGTGATTGAAAAAGAGCGGTGTGCTTATGAAGAGAGCTGCTGGAGGGTTCTCATAGATAGCATTGTCTGTCAGCAGAGTGTAGCCATGCGCTGCATGCCAGCCTCTCATGTTGGCTAAAGCACCTCACTCATTGATATACTGTATAGTGTCAATCAATACTATATTGTGCAGACACAATGCCAGCACTATTTGAGGCCATGCGCTGACTATGACTAATTCGGCAATATAGATTTCCCTGCCAGGAAATGCCTGGAAAAAACTGCAATCACTCAATGTTAAAAGTATTTGTAGTAGATAACAGTAGCACAATTTGAAATTTGCACTCTATTGCCAGAACAATAATGAAGTCTGTGTGTTTGACTACTAGGGTTTGACTGGAATCGTTGAATTCCTATAATGACCATAATGCTTTGGTGCACTTGTGGTTGGGAGACTCTCCATGTGGGCTGTCTTGTGAGACCTGCACATTTCCATGACATATTTTGGTCATGAACATGGTGTCATGACTAAAATATCTAGAAACACATATTGCACACATACAAGCACAAGGAAAGTGTTTCTTGTGTCTTAAACATCACCCTTTAACATACTGTAGCCTACATTAAATTGACCATGGCAAATCATAATAATTAGGCATACAGGTATAGATTTCATGCCCCCACACCCTGTGGTGTTCTGTTATTTATTTATTTTAATAATTGTTTTGCCCCTAATTGAATTAATTCCTCCCCATACACATTAGTGTGTTGTAACTGCTGGTGTATCCCACTGACTCAGTTGCCAGTGAGGAGCCCCTACTGGGAGACGTAGAGCCTTCGTCCTATCCTCCCGCCCAGCACTCCACTCCCTGCCGACATGCCGCCCCAGCCGTAAAACATGTTCAGTCATGACTACATACATGCTAAAGAGATGTCATGTATAATATTATAGTATATAATAAGTATAGTTGTTGACAGTAGACTTGTTCCAGCAAACATATGCACACATACAGTATAAAGCACACACACCCAAGCACACACACAGAGCATCTGAACTTGACTCAAACAAACTCCAAGCAATAAATAACACCAACTTTTCCATTGCCGTATGGGGTTTGTCAGGCCCAGCGCCAAGCTGAAATGTGTGTCCTATACAGAGAGGGCATCATTACTTTAGTTGAAACCACCCACTATACCCCACTGCTTCGTTACTTGTTGGCAACATGGTGCAAGATTAATCACACATATCAGAGGTGGGACTTCCAGTCGTTCTGCTGAGCATCTCAGGGACTTGGCTAATGAGTACATGGTGAGTCTTGTGTGTGGCTCTGTAGTAGCAACCAAAATGACTATTAGTCATTACTAGTCACATGCTATTTATGTTTTTGGTGGTATGCAATACACCAAAAACATAAATAAGATGAGCACTTGAACCCTGTATACTTTGTTGATCGGAGGTGTCCCCCCAGGAATCTATACTGGACCCCCTCATGTTCTCCCCCCCCCCCCCAATATACACCTCATATGTCCAAAAGTTGACCAAAATTGTTACTTTTCAGGATTCAAATTAAAAAGTAGCAAAAGTAGCAGATCGCTTCGCGCCGCGCATTGAGCTTGTGGATCTGCTACTTTGGACCCTCTTGTGTGGCGATGTAGTATGACAAAGTAGGGCGTAAATTTACAACAACCAAAAATATGAAGGCAAGAGGTTTCTGCCCGACATCACAATATCCACACACGCGCGCGCGCACACACGCACACAGTAAACGCACAGAGCACACCTCTCTGGAGGATGGAAATGATGCTGACGCCCCGTTAATTACAAGCCACTTCTCGCCATCAGGCCTTGCTTCATGACATGCCATTAATCACACTCTCTCGCCTCCTTCCCTTCCTATCGATCGGTATAATTTCGACCCCCTTTTCATTTTTTTTCTTCCTATCTTTTCTGTTCAACTAACCCATGATCTCTCTCTACATCAAGCTTGCTAAGCCGCCCCCCCCCCCCCTCCTCGCAGTCACCAACAACGCCTCACCTTGAGGAAGAGCGTCTCTTGATGGCTAATGTTAAGCTGTAGAACGTCAACCTCACAGTAGTCCCCCAGAGCGCTTTCCGGCCGGTGTCTTATTATTATGCCTGTTATTCGTCACTCTCTTTGTCCTTGGTCTGTCTACATCAGTCTACATCAGTGGTTCTCAAAGTTGCTCAATTCAAGGACGCCCAGCATTACTATGGATTAGGCCACAGACCCCTGTAACTGAGAGTTAGCAGTTATTTAGCTGGAGACCCCCTGGAAACCCTTAAAATGTTAAGTAATTGTAATAATAAATCATGTGGATCTCTCGGGATCCCCATGCATCGGAGCCTTGTGGCTCCAAAATGGGTCTTGGACTTCAAATGGCCCCCCTGTGACGTATAGCCTCATTCCCAGCAGCCTTTCAAATCAGGCAACGCTATGACGGAGTTTACCCGTTTGCCCCCCCTCCCCTCCCCCCACACACACACACTCGCTACATACACTCGCTACACATTGGAACAAGCACATACTGTTTACCTTTCGTCAGAAGCTTTCACATGGCGGCATCGTCGCCGTACAAAGGCACAAATTAAATCCGAAATGTGGATGTCAGAAGAGCCACCAAGGACAGCCATCAGGGAGTCCGACTTATAGATGTTTGAAAATCCTCCTTTCAACTGGTTTGCACTGTGATTAGTTTTTCAATCCCATAGTTGGAACGGTGGGGCGTTGCCATAGGAACAGGACCAATGTTAAAAGCTTCCATAGGCCTCAACCATTATAGAGTATAGTT
>NC_136810.1:28399091-28429091 GCF_951216825.1 Electrona antarctica
ATAGAGTCATGACCCACACCTCATGGCCATAGAGTCATGACCCACACCTCATGGCCATAGAGTCATGACCCACACCTCATGGCCATAGAGTCATGACCCACACCTCATGGCCATAGAGTCATGACCCACACCTCATGGCCATAGAGTCATGACCCACACCTCATGGCCATAGAGTCATGACCCACCCCTCATGGCCATATAGGTTAGAGTAGGAACGAAGACTGTTCTGTATATGGAGAGCTTTGCCTTCTGCATGGCTCAGCTCTCTTCTCATCACAACAGTGCATGACACTGTTGAAGTATGGAGATAACTGTCTGAATGTTCTGCTTGACAGCATGGTTATGTGGTCCAGGTGGGAGCTGTGAACAGCATGGTGCTGTTGAAGTATGGAGATAACTGTATGAATGTTCTGTTCTGCTTGACAGCATGGTTATGTGGTCCAGGTGGGAGCTGTGAACAGCATGGTGCTCCGCAGGGAGAGGAGACATTTCCCCCTGAGGGACGGACAAATGGACAGGGCTGAGGACAGAGACTGGAGTAAGGACCGTGTGAGGTAGGCATACAATACCGTATGGACATTACCGCTATATCCATATCGTGATTTGAAAACAGATATCGTCTGGAATTCTGGATGTCATAGTGTGGTATAAAGGCAAAAGTGTATTGTGATATGGCATAAGACAGTGTTCTATAAAACTAAATATCGGATCGGGAGAAAAAAGAAAGTGATCAGGCCATCCCTAATTTTGTCCATGTCGCCCCCACAGCTCTATTGTGAGGAGGAGAAACCGGGAGGTTCATCCTCCAGGTTCTTCCAGGAGGAAGGGAGCACCTCCTCCTCCTCCTCCGGCAGGGGCCAGTGAGGAAGAGGAGGAGGAGGAGGAGGAGGAGGTGCTGCACCCGCAGGCGGACGGTGTGGTCCGTGGGGCGGTCCGCTCTCTGTCCTGGATCCGCACCGGCCCCTCTGAGCTGGGCCCGTCCCTGGGCAGGAGGGTTGGCAGAGGAGGCCCAGCAGGTATATACTAGGATCATGGAACCATAATCGCTATTAGCGTTTATTGTGATAAAAAAAATAAACGCTCACAATAATAATCACATCGTGGAGATTTTATTATATTGTGAAATTGTCTGGGGATCGATTCTCTATTTGCCGAGCCCCATATTCACCCTCTATAGTCCGGCAGCCGAGGTGGACGGGTGGGAAATTTGGTGTATATAGTCTTTTTTATTGGCCTAAAATATTGTCTATATACTGTACATACATTCATGCATCCACTTGCTGACCAGCTGTCAGTATTGAGCAATTTCTTTTATAGGGGTTTCTTGTGACCCTCCCATCAGAATGACATGTTGGGCAGGCAAGATGTGTTGTCGTCGTCGTTGTCGTCGTTCACCCTTCATGGCAGTTTTTAGCCCAAGGAGTGTTTATTTGTGCAAAACTAATGCTTTGAATGGATTCAGAATCATGAGAACCCCCTAGTTTGACATGTCACATGCTACTTAAAGCATAAGGAAAGTTTGACATTTTTGACAAGTTTGCCTGCCATAGGATGTTAATGGTAGGGTCACAAGAAACCCCTATAAAACATTGCTCAAGGTCAGCAAGTGGACTCATGAATGTATGTATACGTTCTTTTTTCACGCTACACAAAATCTCTTTGACCAAAACATTGCTTAAGCTCACGTGCGCCACGATGTGTTATTAGTATTGCAGTATTGACACTTTTACGCAAGTAACAAAATGGAATACTTTTTCCACCACTGATATTCTCACATGGTCCCATAATATCCTCCCCATGCAGGCCCGGGTGGAGAGAGAGGAGGCCCGGGCGGAGAGAGAGGAGGCCCGGGCGGAGAGAGAGGAGTCCCGGGCGGAGAGAGAGGAGGCCCGGGCGGAGAGAGAGGAGGCCCGGGCGGAGAGAGAGGAGGACCGGGCGGAGAGAGAGGAGGCGAGACGCCTCCAAAACTGAGCAAGTCGTCCCTGCTGTTCCCCCAGAAGAGCTCTCTCTCTGTGCTCACCAGCCGCGCCAAGCAGATCCTCAGCAACTCCGCCCACAGCAACACCAACATGGCCCAACATCTGCACGACAACACCAACAACAAGCTCCCCGGCAACAAGTAGGGCCTGTTACAATTCACCTTTAGCAACAAGTAGGGCCTGTTACAATTCACCTTTAGCATAGCACTCCCACTTGGACACTTTCCAGCCGGGCTCATTCATTCCAATGTAAATATCATGGATTTTACACATTAAATACTGGTTCATTTTTGGAACCAGACCTTCAAAATCTCTTCCAAATCTGTCAACAAGGCCTGCCATATGCAGACAGAGGTTTGTCTAACCCGAATGGTATGCTTAGCTGTGATTGGACCATAGCAGTTTGGGGAGGGGCTTAGCTATAGGTCAATTGTATTATATCATATATGTGATCAAGTACACTGCTTTAGGACAGAAGTCCCAGGACCCATAGGCTAGGGATCATTGGGAGAGTTCCAGGGGGTCCCCAGCTAAATGATAATTAGGAACCAATGGACCCTTATTGGTCTGTAACTCTGAGAGTGTACAAATGGAACCAAATGGACCCGCTCAGAGTTTTATTTTACAATATAAATTGGGGATCCTAGAGATAGAAATGCCATTAAATGGGGGACCATAGCCTAATTCAGGTCAAACCGCGGGGCCCTTGAAATGAAAATGGTTAAAAATCACTGCTAGAGCCGTAAAATTATTGTCTTATGGGGGTCCTCCTTGGCATCTTTTCAAATGGGGGGTCCGCAGGCTAATGAGTATCATTTTGGGGGTCCTTGACATGAAAAAGTTTGGGAACCCCTATTTACATATTATGAAACTACAGAATGTAACAACAATAATGATGTATTGTTAATTGAAATTGGAAAAATATTTGAAGAATGACACTTTGAAACTTGTGCGGCGTGCACTCATACTTTTGAGCCGTAGCGAACAAAAATAAAAGCCTTGGTATAGAGGCTACAGCCTTACCAACAGAAATTCGGGGAGTCCTTATTCCTCAAGGCTTAAGGACGTTTGTTATGATGCTTTTCAAGCGCATGTCTTCCTCTCTTTTTTAAGAAGAATCGCAATTGCAATCTTTTGAGATGATCACAATTATGAATGTGTAATTGTCATAGCATTTTTCCTGTATGAATTCATCTGTTGTGAAATGTTTGACCATGTTTCAAATGTTGTGAAATGTAGTTATTTTCGTGGCACACTGCAACAGTAGATCGGCTATTAAGTATTAATGGACGCTATTTCTTTTTTAGTACAACATTATTAAATATGGCCTATTTTGGCCATAGTACATTATTTATTTTGATTATTGGTATTGGTCATTGTCAGTCAAATAAGTCATATCTGTCCTTTTTGGATTTAAATCTTGATAATTAATGAATGGTCTAAAATTCCATGATGGTGACAGCCTCGGCAACAAGGATGAGAACAAGATCTACATCACGCGGCCACGGCCGGCCAAGGAGAGAGAGCGGGAGAGAGAGCAGCAGAAGAGGGAGAGGAGGGAGGAGAGGGCGTTGCGCCACCCTCGGGAGGTGTTCCCCGGGGTCTTCCTCTACCAGACGGGCAAGACCACCAGGCTGGTGAACCTGGGGGGCTCCAAAGCCCACACTGTGACAGGGGGGGAGGCGGGGGGCAGGGGGCTGGTCAGCGCCCCCCAGCTCTGGCCCAAACCCCCTGCCAAAGAGGGTAAGAGACCCCCCGCCGTGGTGGACACAAGTAGAATACTCAAGTTTTCAAAAGTAGAAAGTACATTTTCGGCAATAAGGTGTCTTGAATGTATGAATGCAGTAAGGGCATATGTCGACCCCGCTCCGCTCCCCTCTGCCTCACCCCCTCCTGGTGCTGCGGCCATCTTGGATCCTAAACACAATGTAAACAATGGGAGCGGGGTGGGGCTGAGAAAGGCCCTTATTGTCAGAAATTGTCTGATTTTTTTCAATAGTGAAAATAGCAGATCTACGAGCTCACAGCGTGGCGTTGTGAGCTCATAGAACAGCTATTTTCACTATATTTGAAATAGGGCTCAATTTGCTAGTTTAGTTCATATATTTTTCTCCCTTTTCACTTTCCTCTTTGTAAGTTTAGGTCCCAGCAAGTCCTGAAAATGCCAAAAGTACAATATATTTTTTAAATGTACCGGATTGAAAGTCATCAGCTTGCAAATAATCAGACCTGTCTGAAGTGAGTGGTGCAACAGTGACACTTGGTGGTTTACAAATACTATTGCATCTGGTAGTCTGTTCTGTACTGTTACACTAAAACTCAGCTTCCCATCATGTGACTGTGCACAGTCTGAAGCTCAACAGCACCACTTTGTCACCTGTACATACATAAAGACATACTGTACAGACAGACAGACAGACAGACAGACAGACAGACAGACAGACAGACAGATAGGGAAAGACATTGCTGGTCATTGGAGTGGCACTGAAAAAGAATATATATATATTATTATTATTATAATCCAAAAACGTTACTGTCCTACCACAGGTAAGACCCCTCCGCGAAACGGGACGCAGAGCAAGCAGGGTGCAGCGGGCGTGGTGGTACAGAGGCCAGCCAACAGGGCGGCAGCACCAGCGAGACTCTCGCAGCAAGGCGGCAGGAGAGGGGAGCAGCAGCAGAAGATGCCAGGGAGAGAGGCTGCTGACGTACCCAGCAGAGAGGGGTACCCACCTTCCCACCACAAAGACCCCCTAGCACGTCCCCGGCCTCCCGCCGCAGTCACCCCTCTGGAGCGGAACTCCACGGAGAACGGCCCGCCGGTGGGTGCCGAAGCGCGCGTCACCTCTTACCTCAGGACGTCCGAGATCATCACGGAATCCCAGCAGCGGCCCGGCCCGGACGCCGACCCCGCCGACCCCTCGAACCGCGGCGGCGGCCGGGAGGAGGCGCCCCCCGACACGAACCGCTCCAACAACCCAAACCTGGAGCGCGAACAGGAGCCAGAGGAGGGGGGCATGTCGGACTACAGCTACGAGGAGGTGGGATGCTGTAATGACACTGACTGTGACTGTGATTTTTATTCTGCATAGTGCATATATATATATATATATATATATATATACCTTAATATATATATATATATATATATATATATATATATATATATATATATATATATATATGTAATTGATGGTTCTTTTCTCTCTGATGTTATTCTTCCTCTGACTCCTAGTTTTTTGTTATTGCTATTACTTACAGCTATCTCTTACAGTAAGTACGTAAATTGGTCGGAAAGGCTTATTGTCTATCCCGGTTACAATGTCCCAGACTCCTGGTCTCCAGCTCCCAGTACTTACCGCACGACATGCTGCACCCAAGCTGTGCTACCCATGACCTTGTGGTCCAAAGACGAGAGCTCTACCGATTGAGCTACCTGGACATAGCACACGTACAAATCAAATCTTGTATGGGGGTTCTTGTTGGCACAACATACTTTCAGATGGCCAAATGCTTACTCAATTTGGGGGTCCTTGACATTAAAAAGGGTTGAGAAGCACTGTCTTTACAGTACTTATCTCAAGTCTCCATCTGTACCTTAACTGCTGTACTTCCCCTGGCGACTGAATGTAATCCCGCGCGATCGATCAATAAAGGTCTTATCTGATTTTTCTTAGGTGGAGGCCAGACCGGGCTGGGCGGAGGAGAGCATCAACTGGCAGCGCACGTTCTCCGTCAACCCCATGGACTTTGAGCTGCTGCGCTCCGACTGGAACGACCTGCGATGCAACGTGTCCGGCAACCTGCAGCTGGCCGAGAGCGAGGTGGTGGACGTCCTGGCTCAGTACATGGAGAAACTCAACGAGCGCAACGGCGGGTAAGAAAAACCCTTTAGCCACTTGAACCCCATATAGTTAAGCAGAGTCCCTCAGGGCTCTATCCTAGTGTATTTTCGCTCTACGTTAACTCATCCAGTGCCGCCAGTTGGATACCAGTTTTGGCCCTCGTTGCCACCGAAGCCCATTATAAATAAAAGAAAGAAAATGAAATTCTATTGTGAATGTCATGTGCATGTCATCACCTGCACACCAGATTAGAGGAACTTTCAAAATATGGATAAAATATGGATAAAAAAAATGAATATAAAAAAAAGATATATATTTATTTTTTTCAAAAAGGCGTCCAAAGGTGCCATTGGCACTCTCGGCCACCAGGGGGAGGCGTCCAAAGGCGTCAGGTGACACTGAGACAGTTTAAGTAGACTAAGCACAAATTTGGCCAATGATTTGGACCATTATGTAAAAGCAATAGTTCCCAACATTCTCTGGATCAGGGCCCGCGTGATAATCGCAAACATGCTCAAGGCCCACCGATCTGACCACTGAACAGGGTCAGATGGACGGGCCACGCACATTTTCAGAGCATTGTTCATTTTAAACGATCAATCAAAATCGATTGTGCTCCGGCTTGAATCAGTGGTGGAACCAACATAGTATACTTTAAGTTTGTATTTATCTGCATCACAATGAAATCTCACTTTTTCAAGGTTTTTTTTTTTTTTTTAAATTGTTTGATATTGATGTTATATTACAATTAAAATGTTTGTGTTTTGCCAATGATTTGGGGGGCACACTTGCACTATCATCGAGGAGGTTGGGAAACGCAGATAAAGTATATTTTTAGGGTGAACACAGCTGGCCACATCACAGAGTGCATCACCCTGCCCTACGTGTGCTCCTGTTAGCCAGCACCACAGCTACTTGTGCTCCTGTTATCCAGCACCACAGCTCTCTGTGCTGAATGATTAGCTTTTTTGCTGCAGTGACGTTACAACGCCAGCCCCACTGGGTTGCATTTGCATAAAGTTGCTCGGTGGCCATCAGCCTTTCTCCTCTATTCTTTTTATTTATTTCATTTCTCCCTCCCAATAATAATGCATCATTCATGTCCCCCGGCCGCTCCACGGAGTCACCAGACATAATGAATGGCGATGGTTTAGCCACGGTGTGTTCCGCAGCGGTACATCCACATACACAACGTGGATGAGTCTCTGCGGTAGAGAAACACATTGACAGAGTGAGACGTTTACATATAATCGCTCTCATACTTCCGTCCTTTGAAATACATTGCGTTGCTCACAGTGTGCACAACGTGTCCTATTTTTGCCATGTCAGCTTAAATGGTAAATGGTGCATTTATATAGCGCCTTTATCCAAGGTGCTTTACATAGATTGTGCATTGCATTCACGCATTCACACACATATTCGTACACCGATGGCAGCGGAAACCATGCAAGGCACCAACCAGCACATCAGGAGCAATTAGGGGTTCAGTGTCTTGCTCAAGGACACTTCGACACTAACTCTGGGGGAGCCGGGTTCGAACTGGCAACCTTGCGGTTACCATCCGGCCACTCTACCCCTGAGTCACCGCCGCGCTAACCTCTTAAACCCCAGGGGGGTCCAGGGGGAAAATCCGCAACATCGGAGTTGGAACCGGAGACCAATTGAGTCTCCATTGACCCGCTGAGCACTGTTCAGAGGTGGACAGCCGCTGCCCCCGCCGGCGGGGGCAATGGGGCTCAAGAGGTATATTCTTTTGACGGATAGCACAAATAGCAGATGTCCAGTATACTCTCACAACGTTTAGCGATACTTATAGTGATACGCTGCGTTCACACGGGCAGCTAGATACAGTCTAGTCTAGAGTTGTTGGCCAATATTTATGACGTCAGGGATCTCCATATATGGGCATTCCCATATATGGGCTTAATATTGATGACATCAGGGATGTGTCACGTGATGTCACGAGGCATGACCATATATGGAGACGTGGGGTGACGGACGGACGGACTGACTGACTGACTGACTGACTGACGCAAAATGCACATTTTCGTTGTAAAATGCGACCTGCGGTCACAATAAGTTGAACTGGCTTCATGAACTTCAGATACAAAGCGGCAAATAAGCTGTGAATCTTTGTATCTTTGCATATGCCCGTGTGAACGCAGCAATACACCACATTTTGAGCTGGTCGGCTATTTTTGAAAAATGTATCGGCTGTGTGTGTGTGTGTGTGTGTGTGTGCGTGTGCGTGTGTGTGTGTGTGTGTGGTATAACCTCCTCTCTTCCGTCTGTCCCAGCATCTACACCCTGCTGCGCATCATCAACGTGGAGAAGCGGCGCGACTCGGCGCGAGGCAACCGCTACCTGGTGGAGCTGGAGCTGATGGAGCGCGGCCGCAGCGTGGTGCGTCTCTCCGAGTACATCTACCTGCTACTGCACCGCGGCCGCGGCGGCGACGAGAGCCCCGAGAACACTGACTCCGCCCCCGCGGGCGTGGGCTCGCCGCCTCCGCCGCCCGCGTCCGCCCCCTCGGCCTCCCCCGGCGTCACCACCCCGCCTCCCCTGCCCTCCCCTGCCCTCCGCCAGGCGGGGGGCCGGCTGGGGCCCGTGCCCGGGGCCACGCCGTGGGGCACGGCCTATGCCAAGCCGCTGCTCTGCCAGCCCGTCATGCTGCAGTGGAGGAGAGACGTCATGGTGCACTTTGTGGTGCCAGGTGAGCTCACCGGGGAACACACACATGGAACACACACATGGAACACACACATGGAACACACACATGGAAGCCGTCTGGATACTTTATCGTTGCTGTTGGCCAACAAAGCTCACATAAAGCACTGCCATAAACAAAAGCATCAAAAGAAGCAGTTCCACGAGCTGTAGATCTGCTAGTTTTGCTACTTTTGAATCCGAATCCTGAAAAGGAACAGTTTTTTGGACATAATTATGAGGTTTCCACCCAGAGACGATATACTGTACTGTATGTTCGCGCCGTTGTCGTTGTGTACATTCACGGTAAAGTCTAGTGTTCATTTGGGTAGCATAAACATTCACCAGTTAACCCATTCAGGAGGGGAACCCCTTCCTCCCTTTTTGGGGGTTCTTGTTGTTATATACAGTAAGCCTATATACAGTAGCAACATATCATTTTTGAAATTTTTGAATAAATAAATAAAGTTTTTTCCAGAAAAGTTCGGCCAGGATTTAGAAGGCGTTTTAAGGCCAAACTATTTGTTAGCACCGTTTACACACCCTGTGAAGAGTTGAATTCATGGTCAGCACCGTTTACACACCCTGTGAAGAGTTGAATTCATGGTCAGAAGCGTTTACACACCCTGTGAAGAGTTGAATTCATGGTCAGTATAGCGTTTACACACCCTGTGAAGAGTTGAATTCATGGTCAGTAGCGTTTACACACCCTGTGAAGAGTTGAATTCATGGTCAGTAATGTTTACACACCCTGTGAAGAGTTGAATTCATGGTCAGTAATGTTTACACACCCTGTGAAGAGTTGAATTCATGGTCAGTATAGCGTTTACACACCCTGTGAAGAGTTGAATTCATGGTCAGTAGCGTTTACACACCCTGTGAAGAGTTGAATTCATGGTCAGTAGCGTTTACACACCCTGTGAAGAGTTGAATTCATGGTCAGCACCGTTTACACACCCTGTGAAGAGTTGAATTCATGGTCAGTAGCGTTTACACACCCTGTGAAGAGTTGAATTCATGGTCAGCACCGTTTACACACCCTGTAAAGAGTTGAATTCATGGTCAGTAGCGTTTACACACCCTGTGAAGAGTTGAATTCATGGTCAGTAGCGTTTACACACCCTGTAAAGAGTTGAATTCATGGTCAGTAACGTTTACACACCCTGTGAAGAGTTGAATTCATGGTCAGTAGCGTTTACACACCCTGTGAAGAGTTGAATTCATGGTCAGTAGCGTTTACACACCCTGTGAAGAGTTGAATTCATGGTCAGTAGCGTTTACACACCCTGTGAAGAGTTGAATTCATGGTCAGTAGCGTTTACACACCCTGTGAAGAGTTGAATGCATGGTCAGTATAGCGTTTACACACCCTGTGAAGAGTTGAATTCATGGTCAGTAGCGTTTACACACCCTGTGAAGAGTTGAATTCATGGTCAGTAGCGTTTACACACCCTGTGAAGAGTTGAATTCATGGTCAGTAGTGTTTACACACCCTGTGAAGAGTTGAATTCATGGTCAGTAGTGTTTACACACCCTGTGAAGAGTTGAATTCATGGTCAGTAGCGTTTACACACCCTGTGAAGAGTTGAATTCATGGTCAGTAGCGTTTACACACCCTGTAAAGAGTTGAATTCATGGTCAGTAGCGTTTACACACCCTGTAAAGAGTTGAATTCATGGTCAGTAGCGTTTACACACCCTGTAAAGAGTTGAATTCATGGTCAGTAGCGTTTACACACCCTGTAAAGAGTTGAATTCATGGTCAGTAGCGTTTACACACCCTGTAAAGAGTTGAATTCATGGTCAGTAGCGTTTACACACCCTGTAAAGAGTTGAATTCATGGTCAGTAGCGTTTACACACCCTGTAAAGAGTTGAATTCATGGTCAGTAGCGTTTACACACCCTATGAAGAGTTGAATTCATGGAGAATGAATTGTTGTTTGTGTCACAATAATCCTGCATGGCGATTGATGAATTGAAGAAAATGGGGAAAAAGTCATTTTGGGAGTGAACTACTCCTTCAAGTATACACTGAGTACTGTACTGTGTAGCGTTATGTAATGTTTTTGACTGAGCATGTTACAGTAAGTGTGACCCTACATGGATTATGACACAGATATGAAAAATGCTCCCTTGTTTTAGTGTTGATTTGATTTAGTTTCAGTCGTAGTCTTTTGAATTCATTTTCATTCAGTTTTAGTCACATTTTAGTCCACTGAAATGGTTTTAGTTGACTAAATCTACAGTTGATTTAGTTCACTTTGGATTTGGAGTCCCAACCATCCAAATCCCCCGTACCTAAACAACAGATCCAAAACGACAGGTGGTAGCTGGGGTGGAGGAGGGTGAGCAGCAAAAGTTGAAGCAGACAGCAGCGCAGCAGTATCAGTGTGTGCAGCAGACAGCAGCGCAGCAGTATCAGTGTGCAGCAGCAAAAAAGCAGGATGAGCAGTGCAAACTTCCAGTTTATATAGCCGGTATGGAGATGGAATGAGTGTGATTGGATGAAGTGAATCATGTGAATGAGAACATGATGCTGAGGCGGCCCAATGAACGGCCACAGGCAACTGCACAAGTTTCCTGACTGAACTTGCTCTGCGCATGTCTGTGGCAGGTGCGATGCTCATTTGTCATTTTGTTCTGCTGCATCTGGCTCTCTTCTCCACTAGTCCCTCCCTAACATTCTAGTCTATAGTTTTTATTTGTTTACGAAATTAGTCTACTATTAGTCTTAGTTTTAGTCATCATAGCTTAGTTTTTATTCCGTTTTCATTCAGTTTCATCAGTGAAAAAGTCGACGAACATGGTTCGTCATAGTTTTATTCGACAACGTCAACACTAACTTGTTGTGTGTGTGTGTTGTTGGCGTTGCTGTGTGCGTGCTGTCACCGTGCTGCAGTCAAGAACCAGGCTCGATGGGTGCAGCAGTTCATCTCGGACATGGAGGACCTTCATCATCAGACCAAGGACGACAACTTCAGCATCATCATCGTCGACTTCGAGAGCGAAGACATGGACGTGGAGCAGGCGCTCAGGGAGAGCACGGTGCCCAGGTGTGTGTGTGTGTGTGTGTGTGTGTGTGTGTGTGTGTGTGTGTGTGTGTGTGTGTGTGTGTGTGTGTGTGTGTGTGTGTGTGTGTGTGTGTGTGTGTGTGTGTGTGTGTGTGTGTGTGTGTGTGTGTGTGTGTGTGTGTGTGTGACTGTGTTATATAGGGACCACTAAAGGGTGTGTCAGGGTGTCCAGGTCTTTAGCAGACAGCAGTAAACTACTTCTAAACAGACCGGTCCCCTCATTCAACTGGGTGGATGACCCATCTGACACCCAAGAGCTTTACAATGCAGCTCTGACCCATACACACACCCCTCACACACACCCCTCATACAACACACCCCACACAAAGCTCACACACAGACATTACACACTAGAGAGACAGGGGGAGTGTCCACTCCTGAGAGTATCCTAAAGAGGAGAGCAAAGACATGGATATGTGACCTCTCTCGCCCACAACTCACGAACGCACGCACGCGCACGCACGCACGCACGCACGCACGCACGCACGCACGCACGCACGCACGCACGCACGCACGCACGCACGCACGCACGCACGCACGCACGCACACTCCAATAGTTAATGCGTTTGCCAACCTGATTCATGTGTTCCACTGCTGACAAGGAGCCATACATTGGGTCAGTGCTGATAGGAGCATAAAGTGAAACAATAGCCACATTGTGTCTGAATCCTATTCATACACACACACACACACACACACACACACACACACACACACACACACATACACACACACACACACACACACACACACACACAGTGAGAGACAGAGAATGATGAGAGAACGAGAGTGGTACTTTGGTGAAATGTTGTGTCATAAATCAGCCCTTACGATTTATGACAAAAGCATAACACTTCACCAAAGTAGCACGGCAAAATATTCCTGTCGCTGGACTGCCTCCCAGTGGCTGCTGGGTAACGTAGTTGGTTCTTATATATACTGTATGTGTTTGTTGGCAGATATGAATATCTCAGGAGAGAGGGGAATTTTGAACGCTCAGCAGGACTCCAGATCGGTGTGGATACTATTGAGGTATGACACACACACACGCACGCACCCACACACACACACACACACACACACACACACACACACACACACACACACACACACACACACACACACACACACACACACACACACACACACACACACACACACACACACACACACATGTTTAATATTGCATTTTTAACTCTAAAGCCTAAGTACCAGTAAGACGCCCTGAGGGCGAGAAGCGACCTCACCCTTGCACGCATCCGCCTGGGTGACGGCAAACTGCTGGGCAAGCGCTGGCGCTTTGACATGGGGGGTCACATCAACATATGGAATGACCATATCCAACCAATAATATAACATATGGAATGACCATATCCAACCAATCATACTACCGTCGAGAGGTACTACCCAGAAGACTTTGTCGTTTCTTATATGGCTTCAAAAAGCCACTGAGCAACTTCCATTGAAGTGAATAGCGGGGGCGGGGCTATCGCTCCTCAATCCGTTCTCTAGATATATTATAGCTCTATGGTGAGAACATGTGGCCATCATAAGTATAGTAATAGAGGGTATGCGCATGCAGAAAGTGAATGGCAAATCGAGTGGAAAAGTAAGGGGCAAAGTGAATTTAACGTTGTTTAATACAATCAGATAGGACTTTTCTGTTCGGATGTAGGGGCTGTGAAGGCCAGAAAGTAGTTTTTTGCCACTCAGTAGGCGTTCCCACATAACTTCCGGGTATGATGATGATGATGTCACGCACATACCCTCTATACAAGTGGGCGCACGCACGCAGAAAACAAACAAAACATCACACCCGTGTGAAGGGAGGGGCACTCTTATCATTATACATCATCATACATCCTCTCATGAACAACTGAATTCATGTGATTGGTTAGCCGATTTGCTCGTCTACATATGACGTAAATGTTCCCTTCATTGTCAATGGCATTTAATGTTTGTGTTGCCATGAATTTACGTCATTTTTGAGGGACATATGACCTAATTTCTCCTTTCATTGTCAATGGAAAATATGAGACGTGTGGGGACAAAAGCTGTATATAGGAGGGGCTAGTGCCCCTAAACAAACAAACTGTGGTGTGGCTGGAGACGGCGACTGGTTGCAGGTTGGTCGGTCGGTCACATTGACCAGATGACCTTTGTGAGTGTGACAGGACGGGCAGATGGAAAGAACACTTGTGCATTATTCATCGGCGCAGGGGCCTCTGTTCCTTGTGTGGTGAAACCCAGTCTTGTCTCAGTGTGTACTGTATTTTGTTCATGTTTTCACGGGCCCCGCTTTGATAATGAGATGCTGCATCTCAAGGGGCTATCCCTTTCATATAAATCTGAAATCAAAGCTGCCGCATACATAAGCCCAGAGTGTCACGTCCCACGAGAATATAAGTGTTCATCAGCATGTGTTCTAGTTCCAATGTATTTGTTTAATCACTTCAAATTTCACTTCTTTATCCTGTATGTATGCGGTATATGATTAATTGGCATCCCGACCTGAAGTCCATCCCGATATCCAAAACTGATACTTTTCAAATTCAAAAACAGATCTTCTACTGTTGATGCTTTTGTGTGACAATCAGTGTCAGTGTAATATGATCAAGTCAGGTTAGGGTTGTTTAATTAGCAAAAAAACCAAAACACAACACATTAAACACATTAAAATATGGAAATAAGAGTTTTCTGTCCGACAGCAACGATTCACTAAAGAGCTGGAGAGACGGGGAGAGTCCCCTGTTACTGAAACACTAGCAATGATTGCTATTGAATATAGAGGTATTTAACTCTAAATGATATCACTTAGACTTTGCTGTGCAGTGTATGATGGCTTATGGTGTGTGTGTGTGTGTGTGTGTGTGTGTGTGTGTGTGTGTGTGTGTGTGTGTGTGTGTGTGTGTGTGTGTGTGTGTGTGTGTGTGTGTGTGTGTGTGTGTGTGTGTGTGTGTGTGTGTGTGTGTGTGTGTGTGTGTGTGTGTGTGCGCGCGCGCGCGCACGTGCGTGCGTGCGTGCATGCAGTGTGCGGATGGATGGGAATATGACAGTTTATTGTCAGTGCCGTCATGGTAGGACGCCACGGCTGTCACTCATGTCAGAATGACTGTGGGGAACGATGGAATAGAGGGAAGCGCGCGTGACGCCGAGCCCCAGACAACATCTCGTCTTCTTTCAGAGCTCAAATCCCAGCGGGCGCACACAGACGTATACTAAACAACCACACACGCAAGTGTGCGCAGTGCACACACAAACAGTGGAAATTCACACACCGCCGTTTTAGCACGAGCACAGGAAATAATAACACAAACACATAGACATTATGCAAACACGTCGACTGATGTGAAAACACACACGCGTGAACCTCACACAAACCTGGCTATGCACATGCTCTCCATCTTAAAGCCCAAACCACACCATGACACCAATGGGTCGAGATGCAACGAAACAGTTTTAGCATTCGTCTCAGCGGTGTGATATGTTCTGTTGCACGTTGGTGCATGGTGGCGCAAGTCGACCCAAGTGATTCAATTGGTTCAATTCAATGGTTGCTTGCAACTACATTTGTCTACATGCGTCTACATGCATCTTTGGTTGCAAGGAGTTGCATGGTGCCCCATTGGTGTGGTTTGGCCTTAATTCCCTTATCTAGGCGTGTGCAAAGTGTGTAAAATTGCCTGGTCTTTCATGAGGACTAATGATGTATCTTTAAAAAAATAGTATCACGTCCAGGGGGTGAACTATGGGCCACATGGCTAGGTTTGTTCCAAAGCCTACAGACTTACTTTCCTTGGGGTCGAGCCACCTAGAATAGTATATCGTCTTTGTCGGGTGTAAACTTCATATGACCAAAACTTAAAACTTACTGACCGGATTGAAACTAAAATAGCAAAAGTAGCAGATCCACAAGCTCTTGATACTTAGTGTGTGTGACACTATGTAGGAGATCAAGATCAAGTAGGGCATTCATTTATATAAAAAAAACCCACAAAAGTTAAAATATGGAGTGTCTGTCTGTCTGCCAAATCTCTCGTGCACACTGCCAGTAGCACAAGAACGTGACCCCCATTCTTTTTCCACCTATGTTTTTTTCTTATAGTACTGACATCATATCGCTCTGTCGTAAGGAAATCTCATATGGCTCGGGGGTAGATTGGCCGGTAGAGTGTCTCTATGTAAAGCGCCTTGGATAAAAGCGATATATGAATGCACCATTTACCATTTGTAAATGTTTTGTTGTTGTGTTGTGTTGTGCTGTGCAGGACAGCCACAGCATCGTGTTCCTGTGTGACCTGCACATCCACTTCCCCTTCAACATCCTGGAGAGCATCAGGAAGCACTGCGTGGAGGGACGTCTGGCCTTCGCCCCCATCGTCATGAGGCTGGGCTGTGGCAGCTCCCCGCTGGAGCCCGACGGTAAGCAACGTGGAGGATGCAACGCATCTACAGAACCTTTTTCATGTCAAATGAATATATATTTTCCCCTGTGGAACCCCCTTTCTGAAAATATTTGGTGCCAGGGACCTCTTTAATACAATGCATGTCTATCTATCTACCTATCTATATATCCAGGTTACTGGGAGGTGAATGGCTTTGGTCTATTTGGAATCTACAAGTCTGACTTTGACAAGATTGGAGGAATGAACACGGAGGAGTTCAAGGATCGCTGGGGCGGAGAGGACTGGGAGCTGCTGGACAGGTAAACTGCGGAAGTGGATCGTTTATCACGCAGAACTTTTGACGACGTGTGCTGGAAAACTGGTGCTTTAGTTTTTTGGTTTTTTTTTTCCAGGATATATATTCTTTATTATTATTTTTGTTTTTTTTAAAGTAGCAGATCGACAAGCTCAAAACGTGTCGCTCGTTTTATAAAATATTTTATAAAACACAAAAGGTTTAAATATGGATATGAGAGGTTTCTTGCCCACAGTCAGCAACGTTAATATGACAGCTGTATACCACCCATTCTAACCACTCAGTTGTGGCTTGACTGACTGACTGACTGACTGACTGGGGATGTTTCTCCTTCCAGAGCGAGATGCTCTTCCTTCTGAAGCCACAGTCTTATGCCAGCTCTGAGCTCCATGTCTAGTATCTAAAGCCCTGATGATGCCAGGTTAAAGAGTAAAAGAAAGAAAAAAAGAAACACAAATAACGTTTTGTTAGATAAGAAATAAACAGACATTGGACTTTATTTTATTTTAGAATAACAATTTACACAGCCGTTGTTTACTTCCAGTTCACGGCCCAGGAACGTTTTGCCTTCAAAATAAGGGTACAGCATGCACTGAAATTACTGTGGCACTGGCGGAAGAATGCGTGGCATGCGCAGTGAAGGTGTAATTGTTGGATTAAATTACATCAATGTGGAATATAAGTACACATCTATTACAATTAAATAAAACATTAATAGACATGCAAGTTGGTGCAAGTTGGTGTCCAAAAAACACTATGGACAATATGTCAAAGAAATACACAATAAAAGAATATCGCAACAATAAAAGCCACAGGCATATGAGCTAAACTCCTGGGGAAAATATTGAATGAATAATTGAATATTGTGTTGTGATGTGTCAAGTGCTGCCATCTACAGGTTGAAATGTCTTCCTGCCACACCTAAAAACACAACATCTGAATTGACACTTGGACATTCCATATGCCCCCAACCCCCCAATGTTATAGATCAGTGGTTCCAAACTTCAGGTCGAGACCTCAAAAGAGACATTAGACGTTAGACCCAAACTAGTGAAAATAGCAGTTATTTTCACTAATTTCACGAACTAATTCTTAAACATTTGTTTTCTAATTTATGGAATTTCTTTGAGTTGATTTGATTCATGAAATTACTGAGAAAGAAATTAATTTGTTTTTAATTCATGAAAATCTTTGCCTCTATAGGAATGTTATAATAATGTTATAATAATTTAAAACAAAATGTAGGAAACCAGAAAATAAATAAAGGGACCCATAAAAATGTGTCCGTGACCCAGACCCACAAATGGGTGCCGACCCAGTGATTGGCCTTAAAACAGTTTTGTCCCAAAGAGTCCCTGCTGGTGTGCCCAAACTACACACCGGTAGGGACTCCTTGGGACAAAACCGTTTTAAGGTCAACCACACCAATGCAACTCTTTGCAACTCGATGAGTTGCATTGGTGTGGTTGACCTTAAAAACCCTCTCGTACCGTCTCGACCCTTTGGTGTGGTTTGGGCTTTATAGATCGTATATATACAGTACATGTTACAAACCTTATCACTTCTCCGCCACGCACGTAAATATACGTGTTAAAAACGGTCATCCGATCTCCATAGAGTCCCATAATGGCCGTGATCTTTAGCTGAGTTTATCTCAGAATTAAAGTATCTTACGATGGCAAAAAAAACCCTCGCGCTTCGCTCCGGTTAGCATATTATCGTGTTGTATGCTAGTTTAGGACCTGATTACTTCCGGTTTAAGATGGGCCAGTAACAAGACCCGCGATTTGTAGTTTTTAGTAGTTTTCGCGTGGCAAGGGCTACTGGGGTGCCCGAAAACATGCCGGCAGGAAATGTGAAGTGTTATAAGGGACCGGCTGCATTTTTAACTCAGCGTTTCCTCTCCTGCTCACCCCCCCCCCCTCTAGGGTGCTACAGAACGGCCTGGAGGTGGAGAGGCTACGTCTGAGGAACTTCTTCCATTACTACCACTCCAAACGAGGCATGTGGAACGCCCAGAACAAGAAAACGCCCAAAGGATAATATGCCTTCTGCCCTGGCAAACGCATCGCGGGGGTGGACCCTATAACCTCCAAATGCACATCCACTGTGTGTGTGTGTGTGTGTGTGAGAGAGAGAGAGACCTGACACAAGCAGGCCAGATCACTCACTGCCTGACCCTGGCTGTCTTTTTGGAACTAGACCCCCCACCACCTGTAAAGGGATGCCTCATTTTCTCCAAGGCGGGGGGAACTTCGTGTTTGTTTGTACGACAAATGAGTCCAAATCAGAACTTTTGGAGTCTCTGCCATTTTTACACAGATAAACTGGAGTCGCCGTCTTGGCCCTTACTGACCAACGAGGAGAGACATGAAAAGAGTTGTTGTTCCTCTTCCTGTCTCTCAACATTTTCAGTGCAATGTTTCGGTGCAATGACATTTTCAGTGCAATGTTTCGGTGCAATGACATTTTCGGTGCAATGTTTTCAATTAGACTCTAAAGCAGCTGTTTTGTGTGTGTGGCAATTGTGTGTGTGTTTGTAATGACATGAAGGAAGCACCTTTTTCTAACAAGGAGCTGTGAAGACAACCTAAGATTCTTTTTCTAACATGCCCTTACATTGGAAACTCATTGTGTGTGTGTGTGTGTGTGTGTGTGTGCGTGTGTGCGTGCGTGCGTGCGTGCGTGCGTGCGTGCGTGCGTGCGTGCGTGCGTGCGTGCGTGCGTGCGTGCGTGCCTGACATAGGAGACTATTGGGCGACAATTGGACATGAAACCAGTTGGCTGGTGTGTCTGCATGTCAATTTGGGAACAACACTGATTTCCCCATTCAAAATGTACAGAAGGGTAGGTTTGGGGTTGGGCAGCAACTTGGGCCTAGTAGGGTAAGGGGATATGGAATGGATGTACTGTAAAATCAATGCAAATGTTCCCAAACTTTTGTAAAAAACAGTGTGCGTACGTGCGTGTGACATGTTGATCCCATATAGATTCAGTGTGGGAAGGAGAAGGTTTGTGTCTTTGTGGTAAACAACAGTGTTTGTCAGTAGTTCCATCTCTGACCTAACATGGGTCAGAGATGGGTCAACTCGGGGTCCGTGATGATGTCACCACCATCGAGCGCTTTTCCAGATACACAACTAACTAGTTCTCCCTCTCTTCTCTCTCTTCTTTCTCTCCCTCTCTCTGTCTCTCTTTGACCTGCGATTCATCTTTCTATCTCCATCTGAAAAGAAAAGCCTTATCCTTCCCAGTGTCACCCAAGCGTGCGTGTTTGTGTCTGTTGAAACACTGTCGATTTAGCCATTGCTGATGGTTCTTGGTTCGTAAATAGGAGGTTTTAATGTACCGTTCAGGCCGTAGCTGTTTATGACCTGATGACTTGTATTTAATTAACTGCAGTGCAGGCTAATTCTGATGTCTAGAGATGTGGCAATTTAAAAGAAAAATGTCATCCGTGTGGCCATTCAGAGGATATGAAGGCAGAAGTGCACTAATATTGGGGGGGGAGGGAGGGTCATAATACAGACACTGTATATTGGCAAACAGTATACACACGCTAACCCTGCTGAAGCTCCATTGTGCTCTGTTCCCTTCCTGTTTCCATCCGGTCAACTGGAACATACTAATGTTCTAATAACTGGAATAGGAGGGGGGTGGGGTGGGTTGGAACATACTAATAACTGGAATAGGAGGGGGGGTGGGGTGGGTTGGAACATATAATAACTGGAATAGGAGGGAGGTTGGATATCAGATCATATCACGAGTGCGCCCCCAAATAATTGGTAAAACACTTTACAATTTACAACAATTTTCAATGTCGAAGTGGTCAGATTGGTGGGCCACGAGTAATATATTTGCAGGGTCTTATGCTCACACACAAGGATACGAACGAGAGAATCCTGTGCTAACTGCACAATTTTCTTTTCGAAGCTTTGCAGAGAAGCTCGAGTTTATGTATGGGGGAGGGGGGGGGGGGTTGTTAGGCATGGCTTTTTTCCACAAATGTGTGCCTTTTTATCAGGGTTCGGTTACAGACGGTTATTTTATTATTTAAGCTATGTTGAGGACAGGAGGAGATAGGGCACACGGAAATATGAGATTATTAATCAGCAGGTTGTCATGTCACTGTACATTTTAGATATTCATGTTTGTTGAGAACAAGACAAAAACACAACAGCAGCAGCCGACATCTCCACTGGATATTTGTTGCATTTCTCTCAGAATGATCCCTGCCGTGGGTGGAGGAGGGATATGGACATCATGCACTGCCGCCCCCCTGGACCGGTCACTTTTAAAGGATTCTTTTAAGCTGTCTTGTCATGGCTGACTGTCAGGGTGGGCCTGTGGTGTGAGAGATAAGATGGAGACACACACAGACAGAGGAGGTGGTGGGGGGACTATAAGGTGTGATGGAGGTCTGCTGGCAGCTGCAAGACAAGACCCCCGCGGTACCACCATGTGTTGCCAATTGCCATTAGGTTGGCTAGAGGCCAACAAGGATCCCCAATGGCCTCTGTTTACTTAACACGCGTTACCGACTAGCTGGGAGGTGAATGGATTTTGCTCTTGTTTTGGAAGCTTACAGTGTAAAGAAAGTAAGAAACGTGACAATTTAACCCAGATAGTGTACAAATGGACCCGGATGGGTTCATTTGGTTTACATTTGTGCACCCTCTGGGTTGCACAAGTGGATAAATTAAGACTGAACCATCCGGAGAGTTCAAATGTAACAGAAAGTGTACAAATGGTCCCGTCGTGGGCCTGTTTCCAAATGAACACATTTCGCTGTGTAGGCTACTTCTGGATGGACTATTAAGCCGGACGTAATATGGGAGAAAGCTAATGATCAACTATTGACTACATGATTGTTCAAAAAGTCTCCTCCGCCTCTACAAAGGAAGTGGTCTATATACTATTTAATTTCAACGTTGACATGGGACTATTTAACGATAAGAGAAACACATTACAATATAAGGACGTATATAAATAAATAATGAAAAAAAATACATTAAAATAACAGGAATATACATTCCAAAGTAATTTCTGTGAAATTGTTTTGTAGAGAGAAGAAGTGGGGGGGAAAAAAGGTTTTACGAATGTATTGTTATTTTATTTTACATCTTTGTTTTGTTTGGGAGATTCTTTTCTTTTCTTTTTTTTTGCAATTAAAATTTTATTGCTTATGTCTCAAACATTCTTTGGATTCTTCTATGATCTATTCTTCTCTTTCCTGACTGCTGGAAGGCCAATTAGTAGTTTATGTGAGACACCTGTCAAAAGCTGTCTGTCTTCCACTAAGCACATGGAGATACCCTGACGTCCCCATGTTGGCCACATGGGGGAGCTCATTCTACAGAGACTTGAGAGATACCTTGTGTAACCTCGCGTCACCAGGCTTTCCCTTCAATCCCTTGTATGTGAAAATAACAAGGCAGTTTGAACAATTTGGTATTTAAAGTTAATTATATATTTTTAGGTTAAAGATGTTCCTGGACCTCTCTGCCTCGGGAATGGGTCTCTTGCCTGCAGCTCTTTCATAAATCCCATATTTATCTTGTGTAATAGTGTAGCGGCCGCCGGCCAGCCTACAGTTCTGTTCTGCTCATTTCTTTGTCATCAATCAATCAATTTCACTTGTTTATCCAGCGTAGAAGTTCGCCCCTACCTGAATGCATTTCCTGTTTACTAAAAGAGCTGGAGAGGGGGTCCCTGATAGGCTACTGAACAAACACAATGCAGTGGTTAGCCTACAATAAGCAGAACTATTTTAAAGTCGAGTTAGTGATATGTTTACTATGAAAACGTGCATTTCCCATCAGTTCGTCCGTCCGTTAGACACCCCACACCTCCATATATGGCCATGCCTCATGACATCACGTGACATCACATGACATCATCAGGGATCTCTGGGCATACGTATGTATGTAGTCGACTCGCGACATAGACGACATCGCCAGGGGGCTTCCCCATATGGAAACGCCTCGTAACATCACGCCTCCATATATATGGTCATGCCTTGTGACATCACGTGACATCATGGAGATCCTTAGGTCTTGTGTATTTTTTTGGTCAAAGACATTGACCTCATCTAACCCTGGATAACCAGAAGACTGGATCACCTAGATCTGCATATGAGCCGGCCAGCAACTCTACATCTGACCTAAACCCCTTATATCTCCATATATGGAGCTGACCTGTTCTGACTTTCCATATATGTTGATCCTTCCCCACCCGTCCTTCCTGTTCTGACATTCCATATGTTGATCTGACCTCATCAAACCCTGGCATATACACTCACTCAAGACACACTCCATATTTGGTCAGTACAGAATTAATTCCATATGATCTGACCCCCCATGCCAAAGTGCAAGCAACATCGAGGTCGCTTCTTGCCCTCAGGGCGTCTTACTGGTATTAATTGCTATGTTTGTTCGGTAACAACAGCTCTTTAGAATCAACAGAAAATACCTTTTCATGTGGGGTTGCACATTTTCAACCTATCAGGAGAGAGAGTACCATTATCAGCTTCAATTGTATAGTCTATTCATGCAGTTTTGTCTGCTTATTTCTTTGTGTCATCTCTTCCAAGTTCATTTGTTTATCCTGTAAATCACAACCTGTAAATGTGTTCTCTCTCCGGATTGGATAAAATTCGTAGCCTGACCTGAAAATGCATTTTCTGTTTAATAAAGCGCTGGAGACTCATGTTACTGATGTAGTGAATGAGTATTATAATTCCGAATATTGAGGTATTTATAACAATTATTTTAACCAAGGAATATCACTTGCCCTACCTTTAACCCTCACTTTTAGACCCTCTTTAAAGTACGTGATTTTTTTATTAGATTTTGGAGGAGAAACAGTCACTGACTAGCTATTACCACACACACACGCACGCACACACACACACACACACACACACACACACACACACACACACACACACACACACACACACACACACACACACACACACACACACACACACACTCACAATCACAATCACACAAACTCCCACAGTGACTCAGAGCATCATGCAAGTCTGTATGCAAACGTTGTTAATCAGACGGCCATTAACAGCTCAGTATAATTACAGTCATTGGAGCTACGTGACGAGACATGTTGTGTGCCTTATCCCAGCAGCACATTCTTCTGCTCACACATAAACCAGCTTTCTCAAGGAAAATATATTCATAGAAACCCCCCACCCCAGTATAAGGGGATTATATAGGACAATATCTGTATCTTATAGGGCTCAAACAAATCCCAAAAGAATGCTATTGAAAGTACATTAGATTCTTAAAGGATTGTTCTAATTAAATATATCTTCTGGCAAGAGTTCCCTCGACCGGGGCCCCACTTAGGCTGCATTACTGCTAGTGACAGGTATATGAAGTAATAAAACATGGGAAACCTTCTAAAGAAGAAGATCATAACTTGTCTGCTTCTCTCTTTTACTGTGTTAAAACAAACACGTCCCGGGCCTGTTGCAATCATTTCCGCGCAGTGAGTTTATTCTAAAGTGATTTCGCCTTGCAGTGGTCTTGTTCATGTCGTCTCTGTCGGTGGAAACCTCATATGTCCAAAACTGTTACTTTTCAGGATTCAAATTCAAGTTCAAGTTCAAGTATTTATTTGCCATTTCAAAACAAGTTTGATAGGAAATTGTCATGATACTTCCTCTCACATACAAGACAACACAATAACAACAGCACAAAGACAAGAACAAAAAGAGACACAAGAAACAGAACCAGACCAGGACCAAGCTGCAGCTTTGACGCATGTATACAGTACAGACAGTAGAAGAAACTGGTTAGTGAAATTATGTAGCGATTTTTAAAGTGCATAATTATAATTAAAGTGCATACCGTCTAGTTTGTGTTTGAAGTGCAAGAGTGTCGTTAAGGTACCTGACTGCTTGGAGGTATGTGCTGTCTCTAAAACGGGAGGTTCTACTCCCAATGCTGCCATATCTCCTACCTGATGGGAGGAGATTGATAAGGTAATGGGCTGGATGGGAATAGTCGGCTATGATTTTTTTAGCCCTCTTCACCAATCTAGTGGGATAGAGTGATGACAGCGATGGAAGGCTCGAACCAATTATCCTAGCTGCCTGACGTGTAACCCTCTCCAACCGTGTCCTGTCCTGTGCGGTTGTATTACCGTACCAGACAAGCATGGAAAAGGTGAGCACGCTCTCAATGACTGACCTATAGAAGTGTATCATAGCTGTTTTACTGACCTTGAACTTTCTGAGCTGCCGTAAGAAGTAGAGACGCTGGTGGGATTTACTGACCTTGAGGCTGGTGTTGAGTTCCCATGATAGGGATTCGTGGATGGTGGTTCCGAGGAACCGGAACGAGGAGACCCTCTCAACCTCTACACCATTTATGGAGAGAGGAGGGAGGAAGGTTTTGTTCTTCCTCCTAAAGTCAACAACCAACTCTTTGGTTTTTGAGATGTTGAGTATGAGATTACGGTTCTCACACCACCTCACCAGGTCATCTATCTCATTACGATAGCCAGATTCATCACTGTTTGTGATTAGGCCTACCACAGAGGTGTCATCTGCAAATTTAAACAACAGGACTGAATTAGTGTGTGATTGACAAAAATATGTGTAGACAGAATAGAGAAAAGGAGAAAGAACACAGCCCTGGGGGGCACCTGTGTTCAGAACCTTGGATTGTGACATTAATTTGCCGACTTTGACAGCTTGTTTTCTGTCACTTAAAAAGTCATAAATCCATTTGCAAATGGATTGTTTAACACCCAGTTCCTGCAGGGTTTGGATCAACTTAGCAGGAACGATAGTGTTAAACGCAGAACTGAAATCGACAAATAAGACACGAGCATATACAGGCACAACCCTGGTTTCCAGATGTTGAAGGATAGAGTGCAAACACAAGGACACTGCATCGTCAACACTTCTATTTGCCCTATATGCAAACTGATGGGAATCAAGTGAGATGCTGGACATTAATCTACACACCAGCCGCTCAAAAACCTTCATAATGACCGATGTTAAGGCAACAGGCCTATAATCATTAAGACAGGTGATGTTGTTATTCTTCTTTGGGACTGGGATGATCACTGCTGACTTAAAACAAGCAGGCACGATAGAATTCAAGCCTGGGCCGTGGCTGGGTGGTCCGGGCACCTGGGCCGGCCTGGCGGTGTGCCGCGTGTTCGAGTCCAGGGCCCGTCAGCCTTTGCCGTGTGTCTTCCCCCTGTCTCTCTCCCCCCTTCCTGACACATTGCTGTACCTTATCAAATGGGGGCAGGAAAGCCATACAAAATATCGTAAAAAAAAAAAAGGATTCAAATTCAAAAGCACCAATAGTGGCAGATCGACATGCTTGTGCCGCTCCGTTTCGTGTCGTGTTTCGAGCTTGTAGATCTGCTACTTGTGATGCTTGCCAGGCCATTCATTTACGAAAAAAACACAAAAAGATAGAGATGTAGATAAGAGTTAAGAGATAAGAGTTTTCTGTCCGACACCAACGATATGACCCATGCAGAGATAAAAAAACAAAGCACCATTATTGAACGCCAACAGTTCAGGGATCGAATGCTAACAGAAGTGACGTGCGGCACTAACACATTTAATCATCTGCAGATTGTATTTCGTTTTAAGTTACGTTGTTGAGCTCCCACATGGTACAAATCCTCAGTTTAAGTACAAATACTGTATTCGAAACCTTACTTGAGTAAAAGTATGTGTATGTGGCAATGTGACACGTTGCGAGGTTGTAGATCTGCTATTTTCTTAATTGGATAATGTACTGTATGCATTTGTAATAAAGGTCTGAATCTACAAGTCACTATTAATTTAAGATTTCAACCAATAGTAGTGGAGTAAAAAAAGTACAATATTTGCCTCTGAGATGTAGTGGAGTAGAAGTATTGAAAAACACAAAAGTACCTCAAAATGTTACTCAAGTACAGCACTTGGAGTAGGCTAAATACTGCCCCAGAATGTACAAATGGAGCCAAATGGATCTATATACTCTGGGAGTGACATTTTGGACCGAGGGGTTTTCCCTCAGTGTGATTTGGCTTGATGCTTTCCCCCGAGCACGCACTCCTCCAGAGATGATGGAAGTGATGTCAGTACCGCAGCTACACGCTGGCCTGGATGAGGCAAGCGCTAACCTCCTGTGATCTACCCCCACCCTATGTATGTAACCCGTGTTCCCTCTGATCTCATGAGCTCTGACTGAGCCTCCGCTATACAAACCAAACATGGTGGTTAACATCACCATGGCCTTTACAAGAACCCCTGATCCCTCCTGCTCGCTCTCTCTACAGCCAAACTGACTGACTGACTGACTGACTGAAAGGCTTTACAGTAAAAGCAATTATTCATGTGTGTGTTCATGATCTGTGACTGTAAGTGAGTGACTGTGTGAGTGAGCGAGTGAATGTCTAATATCTCCTTGAGCTATTTAGTCATTGTGGTTTGAGCATTGTGGGAACGGTGGTGTGTGTGTGTGTGTGTGTGTGTGTGTGTGTGTGTGTGTGTGTGTGTGTGTGTGTGTGTGTGTGTGTGTGTGTGTGTGTGTGTGTGTGTGTGTGTGTGTGTGTGTGTGTGTGTGTGTGTGTGTGTGTGTGTGTGTGTGTGTGTGTGTGTGTGTGTGTGTGTGTGTGTGTGTTCCGATCATAATGACTACCAGCACAGTATATTATGTAATGGTGCTGGACTTTGTCCCATTCAGTGGGGGGGGTTGCACAGTATCGGGGGAAACACGCCCTACCGGTGTGGGAGTGTGGAGTGATTAGAAGCAGGTCACTACATTTTTATAGTTTATTTCTTCAGCCATGCATGATGTAACAAAACTCACCTGAAACAGTAAACAACAGGCCAAAGAAATGTCCAACTTTGCAGAGGTTTCTATAGCCACTTAAACCCTATAGACTACGTGGTTCTCAAATCTTGTCACGTCAAGGACCTTCAAATTGTCTTTGATATGTATTTATTTGGCCACAGACCCCCATCTGAAAATGTTTTGTGCCAGGGATCCCCAGAAGAGAACATTTGTGTAAAAAAATAATAATAAAAAAAAACACTTTCTAGATTTTCTTAAAAATGCTCAAATATAGCAGATGTACATTGGTTGATTGATTGAAAAATGTATTAACAGTTTGCAGAATTACAGTACATTTCAAGCACAAACTCAATACAAAGGCTGTTAACTGTGAGTGGACGACCCAATTAAGCATTACACTTGTTTCCAATAGGGTCCACCATGTTCACAGCACGGCACAAAGTGACACACTGTGACATTGCACATCTGCTAGTTTTGAAGAGTCAATGTATAAAGCATGGGTAAAGTGGTTAAAATGATTGTGATACTGTATTAACATAATTGCTGGGGAACCCCTGCTACCGAATACCAAACGCCCGCCCCCAAAACACAATCACCTCGTGGGAAATACAATGACCTCGCAGCGGCTCTATGGCATTGGCATTTTTCCACTTTTTCCATCGACACCAAATCTCATCGCCAAAACAAATCTCAGATCTGCTATTTACAGAGAATATTCCCCCCAAAATAGGTTTTAAGAGGATTTTCTCACATTCTTTGTTTTCTTGGTTGCTTTCCATTCAGTAGGCTTACCACCCAGCTGCTATGATGAGAAGAATACAGACAGGCAGACAGACCGGCAAGCACCTGGAATCTTCATTAAGCAGGTTGAGCAAATAAAGAACAGTGGGCTTAGGCTATATTATTATTGTTTTTAATAAGTCAAAGTCAAAAGTTTACATTTTCCTTGTAATCCAATGGGAGTTTAAATGCAGTTGCATTGAAAGGGCCACTGCCTTTCGCGACACATTTCAAGCTTAATTAGTAGATCTGCTACTTTTTATGCTTTTGTGTGACACTGTAGTATGATCAACTTAGTAGTGAATTAAAAACACAAAAAGTGAGAAAATAGAGATTTCTGCCCGACAGCAACAAAATGTATACTGGATTTTGGGTTTAGCACACCGAAAAATCCCATTGTTCTTTGCCTTTTTCTAAATCATTACTAGGGGATTGTGCAGGTTTTGGGTGAAAGATCATTAGAGGTCAGCTAATGAGGGCAGGACCCCCTGTGCTCTGTAGTCACTGATAACATGCAGTCAGCTTGGTGTGAATGGAGGTTCCAGCCTAACATGCAGTCACCTTGGTGTGAATGGAGCTATAGGTTCCAGCCTGGCTGGCCACAATTTCCACGGCACACACTCGCTAATTTGTTGAGATAATTGACGACACCGCCATGTGGTGGAAAGTAACTAAGTACATTTACTTAAGTAGGCTACGCTACGCCACGGTACTTTGAGTTACTTTACTTGAGTATGGCCTACTTGTTGATACCTCTCTATACTCCATGACATCTCAAAGGCAAATATTGTACTTTTTACTCCACCACAATTATTTGAAAACGAGTAGTGACTTTGTTGATTTGTGTTATTAATACAAAACATACATTAATCAATAAAACCCTATTTTTCGTCGGGAGGAAACCTCCTAACTCCATTTTTGAGGTTTTTGATTTTTTTTCTTTCATTTTTTTTTGCATAAATCAGTGCCATTGAGCAGAGCACCCTTTACGTCTGTGTGTTGTTTCGAAAATATTGAACCAATGGAAAGTAGTAAAAATCGCTTTGGACAGAACCTCTTAACTCCATTGGACCCTCAAACTGTCTGCTAAAGCAGCCAACTCCACCAACTCTCCCCCTCTCATGCACGTAATTGACAATATAAAGTCACAACACCAACTTTGATGAAGCAGTATTGCTTTGTTTTCAAAATATAAGGTTTCATTTCCGGAAAAATGAACATTTTGGAGTTAGGTGGTTTCTTCCCGAAAGCAGAGATATATGTTTTAATTATCCGATTTACACACTCACAACGCATTGCATAGTATGCAAATTGTGGCTGAAACGGATCACAGAGAGATGCCACAGTTAAGGGGGGGTGATGTAAAACGGGGAAGCGTGATGTACCTGCCAGATGTTTACGTTATTTCCCCTACTAAGTTTGGAGACATGTGTAGTATGCTGTGATTGGCTCCTGCGGGAGAGTCTATCTTCTGTCTGATTGGTGCTCGTGCGTTGTAGTTCAGCCCCTCCAGTGGCACATCTGCATCGGCTCCACGCTCCACTCCACCATATCATTACGCCAGGGCAGGCTGTCGGTCACGGTGACGGAAGAGAGGGCAAGCGTGTGTTATTATTTACACTTTTAAACAACACAATAAACGCGGTTCAGTTCGCTGAAAGGATATTACGGGACTCTACTTTTATCAACGAACACACACGCACAGCCAGGCTCTGTTTCCTGAGAGGGGAGAGGGTTGGTTTTTCTACACCGAAGGAGAGAGAAAGTTTAAAGCTCCGCGGAGAAAGAGAGAGAGAGGTGAGCGAGGTGTACGTATTTGCCGGCTTTGAGTCTCATTTTCTTGTGTGTCACGTTTATAGAACGTGTGGATTCAATCAAGACTACACTTTTTCTAATGTAAAGGTGCTTTGCTGTCAATGCGATTGTTCCCCTTTCTGCCTGTCACGCTCTGAAGTGTATAAGCACAGCATGCGTGATACTCGTTGCGCTGCGTAAAACCAGTTGAACCAGCTCGCGCGCATGACTTTCGACTGCCGTTGGCATTCATAACTTCCCCCGCGGTTAAACAGTCCATTGGAACCCCGCA
>NC_136810.1:28434091-28449091 GCF_951216825.1 Electrona antarctica
AGGGAAAAACAACTAAACAAATGCCGGAAATTTGATTACTATTTTTTCTGATATTCTCCCTGTTGTTGTATAGACTATAGTATTAATAGTATTAATCAACACATTTCACACAAAGATGTAGCATTGAAGAAACCTTGAACCGCAGGTAAATGGGAGTTCAGTCAGTTTGACTTTGTTCCAGTTTACAAGGTAGCAATCGAGCCGTGACAGACGGGGTGCACGGAGCGAACGCAGCCTATGATTTGCTTGCCTCGTATATCCATAAATATGTATTTAGCCCCCTTAAAAAACGAGGCGTGGGAACAGTGGGCCGCGCTCACCGAGCTGAGGAAGAGTGTCCCAGCACTGTGGTCACACAGATGGGAAAACCAGCACTCTGAAAATACACTCCCTTTGCCCCAAGAAAGCTGGATCGGGATCAAATACAGTTTTTGGAAAACATATCAGGATATAAATATTATGGCGCAGGAGGACGACCATACTTGTTGTCCCTGTGTTGATGTGTTCCCGGTACTGCACTTTTGTACCATTTGTTGAGGTATTGCGCTTTGGCCTGGATATTTACATGTGAATATAGGTTAACCTTGTGAGAGATCTCAACGTGTCCATGTGTGTGCACAGCTAAGACTATAAGTCACGCAGCTTTAGTTGGATAATAAGGGTTAATCTGTTGCAAAACACCACAAAGAAAGTGTGTGTGTGTGTGTGTGTGTGTGTGTGTGTGTGTGTGTGTGTGTGTGTGTGTGTGTGTGTGTGTGTGTGTGTGTGTGTGTGTGTGTGTGTGTGTGTGTGTGTGTGTGTGTGTGTGTGTGTGTGTGTGTGTGTGTGTGTGTGTGTGTGTGTGTGTGTGTGTGTGTGTGTGTGTGTGTGTGTGTGTGTGTGTGTGTGAGAAACAACTGCCAATTGTGTTTTTGTACGCTGAATACATTTTGAGGGCCTCTTTTTGTCACCAGAAGCAAACTACTATAGTCTATCGCGCACACACACGCATGCACGCACGCACACACGCTCGCGCGGGTGCGCAGCGCATGTCACTGTTTTTAGTATACTGGAGTTGTCTGGTCCTCCCAGCTGTGAAAACACTGAGCAATCACTGTGTGTGTGTGTGTGTGTGTGTGTGTGTGTGTGTGTGTGTGTGTGTGTGTGTGTGGGTGTGGGTGTGGGTGTGTGTGTGTGTGTGTGTGTGTGTGTGTTTCCATATTCGCTTGCCTGTGTTTGTGTGGACTCTATTCTTATTTCTTTGTCATCCTTGAATATCCTGAGGACACCACCAGCAGTGTTTGGTTTCAGCATTACAAAGCACTTTAAGTACACAGTAAGAGAACTTAGCCCCCTGTGCCCTCCCACCTCCCGCCCTGCTACAAGCTGCCCTCCCACCCCCCGCCCTGCTACAAGCAGCTAACTCCAAGAAAGAAAGAAGGCGGACACATCAACTCCTCCTGGTCTATAGACGGTCGTGTTGTGTTGTGTCCCCTGTGTGTTTGAACTGCCCTTGGCTTAACCTTCTAAACCAGTTCTCAAAGCCAAGGACCCCGGTCCTTGGCTTTGATTAATTAGCATCAAGACCAGTTTAACCACTTTAATCCTATACATCAGATAAACAAAAATAGCTCATCTCTGATCTGCTATTTAAAACACACATCGCAGATCGGCTACTTAAACCATTTTAAAATGTTTTTCCAAATTGTTAAAAAGGCAAAGAAGTTTTATGGATAAGGGGCAAGGCACTGACGAGTGACTGTGCTCCTCCCATCACATTACAGCTGCCTGACTCATCATCTCACTGTGTTCATGGCATCATGTCATCATCTCACTGTGTTCATGGCATCATGTCATCATCTCACTGTGTTCATGTCATCATCTCACTGTGTTCATGGCATCATGGCACCGGCCTGACATTGACTCATCATCTCACTGTGTTCATGGCATCATGACTCATCATCTCACTGTGTTCATGGCATCATGACTCATCATCTCACTGTGTTCATGGCATCATGGCACCGGCCTGACATTGACTCATCATCTCACTGTGTTCATGGCATCATGGCACCGGCCTGACATTGACTCATCATCTCACTGTGTTCATGGCGTCATGGCATCATGGCGTCATGGCATCATGGCATCATGGCGCCATCATGGCACTGTGTTCATGGCATCATGGCATCATGGCATCATGGCACCGGCCTGACATTGATCTGCAGAAGAAGAAGTGCAAAGAGGATACACTCTGTCTTTGTGTTTATTGATCCATTTGTAACTAGTCTGAGAGGGTACAAAATGTAACCGAATGGACCCTTAACAGCTCTCAGAGTTAACCCACATGAACCCTATAGTGTCCCTTTTCTGGGGCATATATTACAGAAAAGATTTGGTGTAGAGGGTAAAATGAGATGGCGCGTGCGTGCGTGTGTGTGTGTGTGTGTGTGTGTGTGTGTGTGTGTGTGTGTGTGTGTGTGTGTGTGTGTGTGTGTGTGTGTGTGTGTGTGTGTGTGTGTGTGTGTGTGTGTGTGTGTGTGTGTGTGTGTGTGTGTGTGTGTGTGCACACGTGCACATTGGGTGAGGCGGGCAAGACGGCTACAGTAATGACGGTGGACGGAGAAGGTCTTTCGCATCTGCGTTTCGTCTTTGTAATCAGACGCTTTGTGAACGGATGTCATTGTGACATATTCTTTATCCTGTCTGGAGGAGAATGAGGCAAGAGAGAGAGGGCCCACACCACTGTCAAATCCTGAGTTTAATAGAACTCTGGGAGTGTACACATGGACCTGTCAGGGTCCGTTTGGTTCAATTTGTACATTCGTTAAATGAACACAGATTGATGCGGAGCCTCCGTCATTTGACTAGTGGAAAAAAAGGACATTGGTTTTGTGTGTGTGTGTGTGTGTGTGTGTGTGTGTGTGTGTGTGTGTGTGTGTGTGTGTGTGTGTGTGTGTGTGTGTGTGTGTGTGTGTGTGTGTGTGCGTGTGTGTGCGTGTGCGCGTGCACCGGGGTCTCGGGGGTCTCAGGTTGAGGCCAGTGAGTGAATGTGGGAAACAGGAGGCCTGGCTGGAATCGTGCAGCTCTTTGGCAGACCTGGTGCATTTTCCTGGATGGTAGCACTATGGGCTCTGCTGAGATCCTCCTCCCTCCGTGCGTGCTCAGAGCCGCAGGATGGAGTTTGGCTTGCTTGGGAGAGACGCATGGCGCTGCCATTGTGCCAAATGCACCTGTGGGAGAGAGTCATGGAAGTCAAGTCACGGGGCCAAATGTCGGAGGGCAAGGGTCACAGATGGTGATCCTTATTATAGAGCAGCAGAGTCATGTTGTTCACTACAGGTGCATCCAGGTCAGAGCTGCTTGACGATTGGACAATTTGGAAAATTGCTTCAATTTCTGCGGAATTATTTTTTCTTTTTTCCTTACGGAGTTGCTCTATAAGCTTGTCCGTGTGTGTCCGTCCATCTGTCCGTTAGCTTGTCGTACATCATAGATTATTATTGGGTATATTATGGGGCATGTGGAGGTGACTGGCTTTTCTTTTCAGTGAATACGACAAAGCGTTAGAGCAGTTTTAACTGATAGATGGAATAGACAAAATTATTCAACTTGAGGTTTGGCTTGACCCAAAGAATTTCAAACAAACTTTTTGTATATAATCTGAGCTGTTAGTGGAGTAGAAGTATAAAGTTAAAGTATCAGAGAAATGACTACAATACTTGAGCAAAATGTAATTGCTTACTTTCCACCACTGCTCCTTAGCAGCTGGAGCAGCCGCGGTTGGCATGGCTCTCTCAACAAGGCCTGACACCGAGTCCGACCGACACTGAGAATTATTCAAAGTTTACTCTATGTAAACGAAACGGGAGGTGGAACCGATCGGCACAGCGGCCGCACAATTAACAAGAAAAAGTGAGTTTTTGGTGAATTACATTTACTTTTCCTTTTATGAATTGCTTTCCTGTAACATTTAATCAAGCGACCTCAACCACTGGCGTGCGTGTGCGTGCCTGTGCGTGCCTGTGCGTGTGTGTGTGTGTGTGTGCGTGTGCGTGTGCATGTGCATAGTTCTGTGTACTGTAGCTGCATAAGACGGATAGACCCTCAGGCAGTAGAAACAGTCTTCATACACCGCGGTTTTGACTCCACCTGGTTTATGTGATGGTTGGGCAGAGCTCAGTGTTTTTCCCTCTCCTCCTCTCTGGCAGAGAGTCAGTTCACCAGAGAAAGACCAGGTCAACAGCTCTGAAGAAAGGACTCAATATCCCACCATCCTCTAGGGCAGGGGCTCAACTCAGAGTTACAGTTAAGTTCTTGAAATAAAACAATAACAAAGTTTGAGAACCAGTGCTCTAGGGCTGTAACTATCGATTATTTGTCTTCTTTTCTCAATGACTTAAAAAAAATATAGGCTTTATATCAAAGAATCAACGTTAAATTGAAATGTCCCCTCAAATGGTGTTTCACCCCTACCGTACTCTTGTTCCCTCTCACTCTCTTGGCGTTGTGTCGTCCAGTGAGGCCCTCCATGGCCCCAAGACTCTTGCGTCACACTTTAAAAACAAGGATTGGGTCATTGTTGGCCCTCGTCCCATCCTGTCCCATGATGAGTTCCTTGCTTGCCTTGGGTTGCCGTGGTGACAAACTAAAATAGCCTCTGGTAACCACAATAAGAGACACATGCTTATTCTGGAATTCTCTGAATCAATGTTCTCTGTCGTCTCTGAGGCATCGGGGTACAAGTGACATTTTCCTTTAACATGAATTACTTGTCAGGGACAAGCGGACAGGCTTTAATGTTTAGCCCTGCAGGTAAGTCACTCGCCTGCCACCCGTAGTCCCAGCTTCAATTCCTGACAGCAGTGGCACTCCGATGAACACTAGTGTGTCGGTGCCAGTGTTCACAGGTGGGCGGCGAGAGGACCTGCATGGGGAAGATACCATGATCGCACGCCTGCATGTAACCCTAACTCATTAATTGGGTGAAAAGAAACAGCAGGTGGAGGCAAGTGGTTAGTCGGAACCAGTAACAGCTAAATTGGGAGAATAATGCATGTCGCTATATGTTCAAAAAGCTATCGTAGCTGCTGCAGAAACCTCTTATCTCCATATTCTATTTTTTTTTAATACAAATTAACGCCCTACTTCATCAGCCTGCTCAGGGACTACAGATGTAAATTAGTTTATGGCTAACTCTGGCCCATATAAATGGATGTGAAAACTGACATGTTGATTAATGAGCATTGTCCCTGTCAAATAAATAAATACTTCAGTGTCAGTGTGTCACACAAAAGCATCAAAAGTAACACATTCACAAGCTCGGAACGTTACGCAAAGCGATGCGCTTAGAACTTGTCGAGTCCTGAAAAGTAACAGTTTTGGACATGTGAGGTTTCAACCCGACAGAGACGATATCTGAGATGTAGTGGAGTAGAGGTATAAAGTACCAAAGCATGGAACTACTTGAGTAAATGCACTTGGCTTGGTTCCCCCAATGTGTAATAAGTGTAATCTGGCGTGCCTCCACTCTGCATGTGTGCCTCAACAAAACTCACGCCAGTTACCATAGTCGATACACAAGCGTTCTGCGGGCGGCCTGGTTGTAATATTTAATTACACACACACCGATCAGATGGTTAGAATGGGGAGTTGAGAATGAGAGGGAGAGAGATGGCAGGGGAGCGGGGAGTGTACAATTTAAGTGGAAACAGATTTATCTGACCAGCAGGGATTGCGTGTTGAATATAATAATAACCCCTTTCTGCGCTCTCTGGTGAAATGTGTTGGAGACATCATAGTGACTTGGCTAGATGTGGCATTAGAGAGATACATGGAGATACTGTAGGACAGAAGCAGGCTGAGCCAGGTCAGGAAGGACAGCTGAGTGGGACTCTACACCAGTGCTTCTCAAATGTCTTCATGTCAAGGAGGTCTGCTAAATTGATGTGTATTCGGCCGCAGACCCCCATCTGAAAACGTTTTATTTGTGTTGTTAAAAAAGAAAACGTTCACAAGTGTTTCAAATTGTTCTGCTATTAGATCTGCTATATTTTAGCCAAAGTATAAAATCGGGTTAAAGTTGTTGATGTGCTTTTTGCTGAGGACACCTCTTTGATCTTGGTCTAGTTGTTTTTGCTTATACGTCCGGAGACTCCCGTCCAGGACAGGCTTCAGACACGCATCCTCAGGAGACTTGGCTCAGTTAGACCTGAACCCATTTGTACATAATGTTACTATAACCGCGAGTGTAAAAAATGGAGCCAGGATTTATGCTGTGTATGTACTGTATACATTTGTTGTGTTTGTATGTCAGTGCCAACTCAAAGGAAAGGAGGGGAGAAAGAGAAGAAAAAAAAGGTAGCCGAGGGCTCGTCTCTTAGATGTTGCAAGCCGAGGAAAGTCGTGTTTTTCTCTCTCAACTGTTGTTTTCTTTGTGGAAAACACGCTGAAATAAGAGAGAGGCCTTTCTGTGACATTCTCACTGACCTCTTTGTCCAAAGGAGTGCGAGTGGCAGCAGTGTGCATGGGGCTGAACGGCAAAGCTTTAGATACACTACACTGGAAAAGAAAACACTCTCATCTGTGGACTTACTGTTGTACACAACGTCTCCCTTTTTTCCTCCTCCATGCGCAGCTGACTCTCTTTTCTCTTGCGCAGACAGAAGGACGGACAGACACGCACGCAAGTAATTTATCCGCATGTAAATCCTCTGTGATCCAGGCTCGTTAAAAGAAACAACACTGCAGGTGTTCTGTGTTGACTCGCTTTACGATGTAATTGTTCACCTACGAGGTAAACAGGCGGCAGAAACAGAGACCAAAACAAACAATTACGGTCAGATCAAAAGACGTGGTTATGTGAAAGTATACCCGACGGGCTGATTCTATGCTCCGATAAAGACATGCACGTCAATTCCTATTTTTTTTGCAAATTCTCTGAAGTGCATGTGAGGGGATAAATGGTTAGTTTAGAGGACACACACACACGGGAAGATGTTTTTGGCTGTCTTGTGAGACTTCGGGGCCTGTGTCAGTAGACGGAGGGTGGGGTAAGCAAACAGCAGCCATGTCAATGAACAACGCCGCTCTCTGTAGATACGTGGCGTTCGACTCTGTTGCTGTTGACTGACTCCCAGTTGGGTTTGAAGGCTTTTTAATGGTCTCAGTGTGACAGGAGGTCAAACCATCTACTCTTCTACTGCTACCTCGGCCTAGCAGAGCGGCGCTTCCACTGCTGTGATCCACCTCCCTCTATCTATAAACAATCTTACAACTCAAGCCAGTGCTTCTCATGGACCCGGTTCCATTTTGTACCCCCTCAGAGTTACAGACCTGTACGGGTCCATTTGGGAGCCCACTTTGAGAACTTCAGCTGTTTAATCATAGATACTGGACTGGTGCTGGCCTGCTCGGAAACGATACAAGTCGGGAACGATGCAAGTTGGGAATGTCATGCCCCGCCCAGTTATGCAATACCCGCTGTACCTGCTGTTTGTGTATAAGTCTCATGCGATAAGCATGCCGAGTTTTAAGTTAGTTAATCGGGCGGTTCTTGAAATTCACTGGTGACTCACTCGCACTCATTCACTCAATTGCAAACTCACTTTGTGAATTTGTCTTCATCTGTCTATTCCTCTCCTAACTTGCCTGCTTCTGTATCCCATGATGATGGTTCAAACGTATCCTCTATTATCCTATATATTTATTCTCTGTGTGCTCTCTGTAAAGAACTACCTTGTTGTGACACTGCGTTGGTGTTACTTTGGTCCTCTGAGCTCGTGCTTGTTTGCAGATGGGTAATTCAACTTAATGACCCGCCACCCGTAACCACTTAAGCCTGTATATATATATATATATATATACTCTGTCAGATGACAGCGAAGCGACACATTTCTGCAGATCTGCTACTTTTGATGCTTTTGTGTGTCACTGTAGTAGTATGATGAAGTAGGGCGTTCATTTACGAAAAAACACAAAAAGTGAAAATTCGGAGATAAAAGGTTTCTGCCCGACAGCAAGGCAATGATGCGTTATGCCCAAAATATAGACGGCAGGTTGAAAGTGGAGCGTTGAGGATGGAAACAGAACAGGGCCATGGGCTTTCTCACGGTACAAACTACAACAGGGTGAACCAGAGTTTATTGCTTTTGTGATGCTTGAAGGCAGTTCGTAGTCGTACATCATGCCCAGCGACGATGCCAATTTTCCAAAAGGGAGGAGATGGAGAGAGAGAGAGAGAGAGAGAGAGAGAGGCGCAGGGAATGGGGGGCTGAGGGGGAAGTACAGCAAAAATAAGGAAAATGGAAAATTAACAGAAGTTTTATTTTATGACATGGTTATGGGTGAGGTTACCAGATCAACTAGGCAGCCAATGTATGTGTGCGTGTAGCGGTGCACTTCCTCCCACATAAGTAAGTAGGCCACAGGCCTTTGGCATTTCTTCTGAATTCCCCGTCTTTGATGTATGTTCTGCTATCTGTCTCACAAGGATGGTATCTCTCTCTGTGTGCGTGTGTGCGCGTGTGCGTGCGTGCGTGCGTGCGTGCGTGCGTGTTGGCCTGGATCCTCTATTGATGTCAGTGAATGACAGTCAGGGCCAGGGTGATGACCCCACAGGAGCGCAGCCCGGGGGTGGATTAGTCTTGTAGTCCAGGAAAATGCAGCTCTCCTCTGGGAATGAGAGGTCTGAGAGGAGAGGAGGGTGGATCTACAAATACCATTGCAGTTACGTTGTTTTTGGCTAAATTTTAGAGCAACAGCTAAACATGAACAACCAGATGGCAGATATAGCCCTACTAAAACTAATAAAGACATGTGTAAACATGCAGAGCTGTGTAACATAGTAGGCAAGAAATAAAACTCTGCCTGCCTGCCTCTCTCTCTCTCTCTCTCTCTCTCTCTCTCTCTCTCTCTCGCTCTCTCTCTCTCTCTCTCACACACACACACACTCTCTCTATCGTCTTCATCAGACAGTGGAATGTGTTTGTTGTTTGTGAGTGGAGCCTGCAGCTCTGGCAGCAACAACATGTAAACATCTGCCTCGGAGGCAGCTTGAAGCTCCTCTCTTTGGCTCTGCACGTCGCCGCGCATGGCTGACTGCAGCTCCCTCAACCACCACGCTGCTGCCTGCCACTGATAGCGAGGCATGGCGGCTGGCCGGGCCACCGTGAGCTTCCAGACGATTCCAGGCAACCCCGGGGTCAACGCTGGCTGATAGCATCTCCTGTTGCGTCCTTATCAGAACTTGGTCATCTGCTGCGCAGCCCCCATCCTCATCACACCATGCATGCCCTCGCTCCTCATATAGCTTCTTCCTTTGAACTTCCATGTTTTATCTTCGTTCCGGCCCCTCTTTCTTTCTTTTTCTGCCCACGTTGATTTCTGGCCGTGGTCTGCATCCTTTAAAGGCCTGTCTTGTCCTGACTAACTGCGACCACGTCGAGAGATGGGATCGGGTGACATGACATGTTTAAGAGTTGCACTCCATACTCTACTTTAGTACTTTTCCTCTTAAGGCCACTTAAAACACCTGACTGATGTCCCCCAGGGCGCAATACTAGCTCTGCTGTAGTATTTCCATTTACACCAAATCTATTCATCGCAAAGTAACTATTTTCGATATTTTCTGCATGTACAATGAAGTAGGCTACAATACAGTGATTAATCTGTTAATCTGACCAATTCATTTAGTGGCTTATAAAAAAGAATATTCAAACTTTTTTGTGTAGATTACTAGTAATATAAGAAATTAGGTTATTGGTTCTAAAATGTTGGGTTTGTTACAGTATCTATTTTGGGTTAATTGAGCGGCCCTACACACTGACGTCTCACAAACATCACCTGTTGGGGGCCGAGGTGGGCTAGCCACACAGACACGTACGTGGTGATTAGTGGAAGCCGCAGCCTGAGAGCAGCAGCATATTCACATCAGCAAACCATGTCGAGCCATGCCGGTTCTGTGGAATTCCCTTGTGGTGAGCAGAGGAGAGAGGCACATTTAGCACAGCGCTGCCATATGGAACACACATGTGGGCAGGAGGGGGAAATGGCTCTACTGTACGTCACGGACAGGGCACCCCCCAGGGGGCCCTGAGCCTCCTTCTGTTGATAAGATCCAGTGGTGCAAGTATATGTTTACTTCTACTCCACTACAACTCATAGGTGAATATTGTTGCTGTCAGGCAGAAACCTCTTATATACATATTCTAACTTTTTTTTCATACTACAGCTTCACACAAAAAGCATCAAAAGTAGAAGATGCACATGCTCAAAATGGTGGCTGCCCCGTGGTTCGACCTCCCGTTAGTTCGAACATACATTAAGGTTGGCGAACAAAATGCATTAAGGTTGGCGAACATGCATTAAGGTTGGCGAACATGCATTAAGGTTGGCGAACATGCGCTGCTCCCCTGCTTGCGGTTATGTTTAGGTTAGGGTTCAAAATATGCGTTTTGAGCCTGCATATCTGCTACATTTGAATTTAAATCATGAAAAGTAACCGTTTTGGTCTGGACATACTGTATTTTTCCAACCGACAGACGATATTTACGTGTTACTCCACTACAATAGTTAAGTATAGTTAATAAGTTACTGTGTAGATTTAGATTATTATTACAAAACATCCATTTGAAAATAGCCAATCTGCAAAGCTCGCAGCACTCTCAACGCGATGAATCGTGTTGTGAGCTTGCAGATCTGCTATTTAACATTGAAATGAGACATTCTCCATAATACGTACTTTTACTTTTGTCTAATAAATTGGTATTGGTACTACTGTACCTTTGGGGTTAGGGTTAGTACAACAATCTGAGTTCTTCTTTCTCCACTGATAAGATCTGCACAGGACATGCACCACATGTGCCCAGGGCTTCCTGGAACTAAACGTATACAGACCACACTAACCAGATGAACATGTGTGCTGTGGAAAGTCAAACGGTGATGGAAAGTTGTCGTACGTGTGTGTGTCTTTCCAATGGCTTTAGGTGTTAACTGTGTTGGGAAATGCATGTTTAGGACACAAACAACTGGGCTGCCAGTATTTCCACTCAGAGAGAGAGAGAGAGAGACTCACCATTTATACATCATCACTGTTTATGTGTTTTCTTTGAAAATGCTGAGGATGTATGCATGTTTGTGACTATAGCTGACTGCTGGGAGGGTGTGACACGCGCTGCTTGACTTCACTGACTTTGCTGATAAAGACAAGTGCCTGTGTGTGTGTGTGTGTGTGTGTGTGTGTGTGTGTGTGTGTGTGTGTGTGTGTGTGTGTGTGTGTGTGTGTGTGTGTGTGTGTGTGTGTGTGTGTGTGTGTGTGTGTGTGTGTGTGTGTGTGTGTGTGTGTGTGTGTGTGTGTGTGTGTGTGTGTGTGTGTGTGTGTGTGTGTGTGTGTGTACATGCTCTACAGTCACTTAAACCTTCTGTACTTGAGTTGGCTCTGTACTGGGTCCTAGGGTTGCAACTATCCATTCTTTTCTTTGATCCATAATATATAAATGATAGATAAGGGTTCAGGACAACGAGGCCTTTTCGTGGAGGGGTCAGTCTGAAATTTGGACTTAGACTGTTAGACTGTTTTTCGTCTGTGGTACTCAATTGAGAAGCATATTTTTCATATTGTAAAAAATGTATCTATAAATCAAAACCACTTAAACGTGATTAACGAGGTAAAAATATCAGATCAGTTCACAAGGCTTCTCCACGGTGCGACTTTATGCATCGGTAGACGTGTGTCCTTCCACAGTCTCAGTGGCTCAGTGTGTCTCTGGTCCGTGTCTCAGTGTGTCTGGGTGCTCCGTTGGCCATCTGGGTGCCATCGGAGAGCTTGGAGTCAATGCTCGTGGCCATAATATAGACTCTGTGCCAATGGGGTGGTGGCCAAGTTTGGCCTCTGTGACCAGAGATAATCTGCCTATTGAACGAGGGGAAGGGAGGGGGGGATGGAGAGAGAATATAGCATGCGTCCCGGAATCCCGGACTTGATGAAAAGATGTCATTGTGTGTCTCTATTTTCACTTCATTGCCAAATCTGTCGTCTACATTTTGTGTTGCAAGACCATAATGACTTGATATTTTCCCTGCTATTATACTGATTGATTTAGATTCTGCCTGGTGTCATCCGCTGCATCCTATTAAAGCCCAGCCGATGCCAGATGTCTGGGTCTGATGCGCATCGCGATTTTGGGGAGTTTTGTCAGACATTTTTCGAATAAAAAAGGTAATACTAATAAATAATGTACACTCTCTGAGTTAGGGGGGTTCTGTAGCCCTAATGCGTGCCAAACTGGGGGTCCTTCCTATACGTAATATGCATTACTATGAATATGAACTGGTCTATGTTAGTAACTTGAGTCAGGGAACGTGTCGGTTCAGAGCAGCAGACTGCAGAGGAAGTCAGTCAGACGGCAGTTAAACGGGGCACGGCTGCAGTGCAGCACAGACTTCACTCTGAAAAGGCCTGCTATTCTAGTAGCACTGTTTCCCAAACACTGGGGATCCATTTCTGTGTCGTGGACCCATTTTTATGGGTCGTGAGGAAAATATCATACTTTTTTAAAATTATTATTTCAAAAGATTTTAAAAAGTTTAAACAAAACTTTTCATTCATATTTTTTTCTCCCCCAAACTATTTCATAAATAAAGTCCAAAGGGATCATTAATCAAGTCCAAAAACCCTGGGCATTCATTCCACCCACCTGGCCCTTTTTAGACACAAGTCACAAGTGTGCCTAATTTCAGCCTTATTGAACAAGTGTTTGGGTTATTTTTTCCATGTGTCTTGCGTTGGGTAACACTCCACAGTACAGTGCACCTACTGTACACGTGTGCTTTTCTTGTGTCAAAATGCCCTCACCGGTGCTTGTGTTTTAAAAAGGTGTTTTAAAGACGACCTCAAAGGGCCACCTGACGGTATAATGCAAGTCCCAGGCAAACACTCGCGGTGACAGGGGTCAACGAGGAGGAAGTGGCAGAGACCAGGAGGTCACTATACCTTTCTGTCCTTATGCTAACACGACAACAAGTACCTGCTTTGTCCAGACTCTGGTAATGGCCCACTTTTAGTAGGAAAGTCCTTCTTAGCGCTGTAGTAACCTACAGAAGAAGCCTTTCAGCAGCCTGGTCAGGGGGTACGTATAGGTGTGTGTGTGTGTGTGTGTGTGTGTGTGTGTGTGTGTGTGTGTGTGTGTGTGTGTGTGTGTGTGTGTGTGTGTGTGTGTGTGTGTGTGTGTGTGTGTGTGTGTGTGTGTGTGTGTGTGTGTGTGTGTGTGTGTGTGTGTGTGTGTGTGTGTGTGTGTGTGTGTGTGTGTGTGTGTTTCGAAGTACGTGTTTCGAAGAACACGGAACATAGAACAAGAGTCAGCATCACATCCTGCCAGTCCTGTCATGGAGCAGATTTAAATGATCAATGAATTTATGCTTTGCCTCCATTGCTGTTTTAAAAGTGGATGGACCCAACCGGCGGACTGGCCAATTACTGGCAGCTGGCAGAGTCCAGTAGGTGGCTAATTGGTGCCCGATGAAAAATGACTTCACATTTTAGAGGATGTCATTAATATTTCCCACGTTACTTCATCCGCTTGCACCCATTAATTGGCACTGTTAATGAATGTGCATTTTAATGACCCAAAGCAGCCTGGATGTAACGCCCGTGTGATCCCCGCCTCTCTCTGGACTATTCGCAAATCCTTGAATAATATCTGCAAAAGTGGGAAAACAAAGTAAGTCACACACATGAAATACTGACTGTGTGCTTTATTGTAGTGTGCAGAATATTGGTGTTGTGATGCAGGTCTTGTAGGCTCAAGTACAGGAGTGTACACACACACACACACACACACACACACACACACACACACACACACACACACACACACACACACACACACACACACACACACACACACACACGTCAAACCACTTTTGTCCCTACGTCTGTGATAACTACAGGCGCTCAACCGCAGTCTGAATAGACAAAGATAACACACACACACAAATAGCCAAAGAAGATGTAGGGCTTTTTAAATTGCGCACTCAAGAACACATACATGCACGCACGCGCACGCGCACGCACACGCGCACGCACGCACGCACACACACACACACACACACACACACACACACACACACACACACACACACACACACACACACACACACACACACACACACAAAGAAGATGAGATAAGCAAAGAAGAAGGAGAGGAATGTGTTCACACCCCCCACTGTGATGCTGTCCTCCACTTTGACAGCAGGTGTGAAAGCAAGTACTTGTCAACATCATTACATTACTGTGTGTGTGTGTGTGTGTGTGTGTGTGTGTGTGTGTGTGTGTGTGTGTGTGTGTGTGTGTGTGTGTGTGTGTGTGTGTGTGTGTGTGTGTGTGTGTGTGTGTGTGAGTGTGAGAGATGTGGGGGAGGGCGACTAGCAGACAGACAGACCCCTCATGTCTAGAGCTCAAACCAATGTCCGATTTTTGGATCTGATTTCAGCAAGTCCGACCTATAGACCATCAATTTGAAGAGCATTTACCTTGAATTTTACAATGAACACGCAAACGTGTTCATTGTAAAACCTCCACTCCTTTTGCTTCCCATGAGCCTCAACCTTCTTCTGTCGGTGTGTGAGCTATTCCAGTTGTTTGTGTACTCCATCATGTCCATCATGTGTGTGGGTGGTTATGGTTAGGTATCATCTTCTGGTCCTCCTGGTCTTGTGGAAGTCACATTGCCTCTCCCTCCATCCCTCCATCCCTCCCTCCCTCCCTCCCTCCCTCCCGCCATCATTCTTCCATGCCTTATTCTCTGCTCCGTCTTGAAATACCATCATCATCATATTCTCCCTGGAGCACGAGTTAGTCACTGGCGTGTGTGTGTGTGTGTGTATCTCATTTCATCTTTTATGTTTTTTTCATAAATTAATGTCTTACTTTTTTCTTTGATGAGACGGCGACGTTGACTGCTGAATCGTACGAGGCGGTGGGGGCGTGTGCACTGTGTATTTTAGTTTAATTTCTTTCTATTTTATTTT